>NC_056739.1:1093333428-1093423491 GCF_019279795.1 Protopterus annectens | reverse complement strand
CTCTCACTAAAGCTGTGATGGATGTCATTTTGGAGGCCAGGTGGCCTAGTACTAGAAAATCCTATGCTGGAAAATGGAAGAGATTCTGTGCTTGGAACCAGGCACAAGGAATCGACACAGCTGTACCAAATATTCCTCAGATTTTGCAATACTTGACTGAGATGCTGGACAAAGGCCTATCCTTTTCATTTATAAAAAATCATGCCTCTGCCATTTCGGCTCATTACAATACAGAGCCGCCAATCTTTTCTCATCCTTAAGGCAGTACCTAAGAGGGGCCAAAAATTTAAGGCCTCCAAGGAGATCACCAATACCTGCATGAGACCTCAATTATGTCTTGGAAAAACTCACCCTGCCTCCTTTTGAGCCAGCCGCTACAGCTGATATAAAGTTTTTATCTTTGAAAACAGCTCTGCTCCTAGCAGTAACTTCTGCAAGACTAGTCTCAGAGCTACAGGCACTTATGGCTGTGGAACCTTTTATCATTTTTAATCCAGACAGGGTTTCTCTGAGCACAAACCTGACATTTATGCCTAAGGTAGTGTCCAGTGTGGCCCTTAACCAAACTATTCAGCTGCCTACCTTTTATCCAAACCCACAGAATAAGGGGGAGAGAATGCATTCTTTGGACACACACAGACACCTATGCTTCTATTTGAACAGAACCAAAGCTTTCAGAAAGACAGAGCAATTACTTGTGGCATATGCTGCAGGATCACAAGGAAAGGCCATCTCAAAGCAGACTGTTTCAAAGTGGATAGGCCACTGCATTCATTTCTGCTATTCACAACATGGCAAGCCAGTACCTAAGGGCATTAGGCCACATTCAACCAGAGCAGCAGCCACTTCAACAGCCTTCCTCAGGGCAGTACCAACCAAAGACATTTTAGAGGCTGCTACTTGGAGTTCAGTGCACACCTTCACAAAGCGCTATCACTTACAACTCTAGTCTAAATCCAGGGCAGGCTTTGCCACTGCAGTTCTGCAGGGCCTAATAGCCGCTCCTAATGCTATTTAGTTCCGATGTCCCAACCTTAGCTTTAAGATTCAACCCAATTGTAATGACTGCAACAGTGAAACACGAAGAACATAGTACAGTTGTGTACACTTACCATAAATGGAGATATTCGAGTGTATTCAGTGTTGCAGTCCAGGTTACCCACCTGCCATCTCCCATTTCTTTGCTGGAACTTATCTACACTTCTCTATTCTATACAACCTATGTGGTGTATTTGCTTGTAGATGAAGGAAATGTTTGTTATTGCATGCATACTTATTGCCATAAATTTTTAGCCTACCAATTTGGGGGCACCTGACATCTGGGGCAAAAAAAACTGAAGAAAATGGCGTCCGCTGCATCTTTTATATACCCCTGGCGCACTGATGTCAGGGAAGAGGCGACAGTAACCGACGCCGGACCAGGGCTTTGGTGTTCAGGCCGACTGCGGGTAGCCTGCCAGCAGGATATAACCCAAGTGTAATGACTGCAACAGTGAATACACTCGAACATCTACATTTATGGTAGGTACACAACTGTACTTTCTGCACACTCTGCTCCACACTCTGAACCTTGCAACATGGCTGATCATTTAATTATTCAAACACCTCTCAGTAAATCTGTGATGGATGTCATTTTGGAGGCCAGAAGGCCAAGTACTAGGAAATATTATGCTGATAAATGGAAGAGATTCTGTGCTTGGAACCAAGCACAAGGAACAGACGCAGCAAAGCCCAATATTCCTCAGATTTTACAATATTTGACTGAGATGCTTGACGAGGGCCTATCTTTTTCTTCAATAAAAGTCCATGCCTCTGCCGTCTCTACTCATTACAACACAGATCCTCCCCTCTTTTCTCATCCTTTGCTTAAAGAGTATCTTAGAGGGGCCAAAAATTTAAGGCCTCCCAGAAGATCACCAACTCCTGCATGGGACCTCAATTTTGTGCTGGAAAAACTCACCCTGCCTCCTTTTGAACCAGCAGCTACTGCGGATATAAAATTTCTTTCTTGGAAAACCACTTTTCTCTTGGCATTCACTTCAGCAAGAAGGGTTTCAGAACTACAGGCTCTCATGGCTGTGGAGCCTTTTATTACTTTTTACCCGGACAGGGTGTCCCTCAGGACCAACTCTTCTTTTATGCCTATGGTGGTATCCAATGTGGCTCTTAACCAGATAATTCACCTGCCATCTTGCCATCTTTTTACCCAAATCCGCAGAACAAGGGGGAGCGGATTCTGCATTCTTTGGAGGTACACGGGCAACTAAGATTCTACTGAAACAGGACCAAATCTCCAAGAAAAGTCTGAGCAACTACTGGTAGCATTTGCTGCAGGGTCAGAGGGGAAGGCTATATCAAACCAGACTTTTTCTAAGTCGATAAGCCACTGCATTTGTTTCTGCTACTTGCAACATGGTAAACCTGTGCCCAAGGGGATCAGGTCTCATTCCACCAGAGCTGCCTCTACCTCAGCAGCTTTTCTCAGAGGGGTTCCAACCAAAGACATTCTAGAGGCTGCTACTTGGAGCTCTGTTCATACCTTCACAAAGCATTATCAATTGCCTCTCTTCTCCAAGTCCAGGGCAGGCTTTGCCACTGCAGTTCTGCAAGGCTTATAGCCACTCCTAATGCTGTTTAGTTCCAACCTCCCATCCATAGCTTTGGGATTCTACCCAAATGTAATGACTGCAACAGTGAATCACGAAGAACATAGTACAGTTGTGTACACTTACCATAAATGTAGATGTTCGAGTGTATTCACTGTTGCAGTCCGGGTTATCCACCCGCCATCCCCCTTTTCTATACCTTTTCTTTCCTTCACTATATACTAAAGCCTTTGTGGTGTATTTGCTGTTAGATGAAGGTAAAGTTGATGTTGCTAAAATTGCATTTACATATATTTTTGTCTCTTTATATGTTATATATATATATATATATATATATATATATATATATATATATGTGTGTGTGTGTATGTATGTATATATATATGTATATATATATATATATATATATATATATATATATTTATTTTTTTATTTTTTCATTTTTTTTTGCTCCCCATTTGGGGGGCACCTGACGTCTGGGGCAAGAAAACTAAATAAAATTGCGTCGGCTGCATGTTTTATACCCCTGACGACGTGACGCCATGGAAGAGGAGACAGCAACCGACGCAGGACCCAAGACTGTTATTCAGGCCGACTGAGGACAACCTGCCAGCAGATTACCCAAATGTGATGACTGCAACAGTGAATACACTCTAGCATCTACATTTATGGTAAGTGTACATAGCTGTACTTTATAATTACCATGCCACCAGCTTTATCCAGACGGATGATTCTTGACTGATTTCTGTCCCTGAGATCTTTTAACATGAGCCATTGTGCCTTCTTGTGTTATATTTATGGCCGCCAGTTGGTTGATTTAAGCAAAAATCTAATATCCATTTCACAAACTTTTTCATACACATCAATAATAGGATGTGAAGTAGGAGTTATTGTGCTACCAGCAACTGCATTCACACCTTTGAACAATGGGGCAACATTTAAATTCCTAGTGAACTGCTTGAGCTCCCATACAACCTTAAAAATGTCCGCATGTCTGGAGGGAACAAAAGTATAACCCTTGCAGAACAATTCCACATATTCATTTCTGACTGATTAATTGCTATAATTATAAATCTTGAAATCGGGGGGGGGGGGGGGGATAATATATTTGATCATGTATCTAGTGGGCGTATATTTTGCAATGGGTATATGTCAAAATGTGGAAACTGCTCCCTATGTCAATTTATAGTGTATGGGTCAGACATCATGCTTAACAAGAAAATCCGTATACCAAGGTGCTTTGTCATACTCAAGGGGTTGTATATGCAGCAGTGTGCACTTGCTGTTCAGCTTATGTAGGAAAAACAGAGCGTAAAATAAACAAGTGTCTATGAACATGTTTATGACATCAAGAAAGCAAAATTAGCTGACTCTCTGTAAAAATATTGCTGAGAATAGTGGCCACTCTTATTAAACAAGTTGATATTAGTCCTATTGGCGGCCCATGGACTGTAAAATTAGAGGAATGTGAGTTGTGGTGGCGAATCTTTTTGAATGCCTCCAAATATCTGGGACTCAGTAATATTGTATCCATCATTTGCCTTCTCAAAATGAATGCATGTAATTAATAACAAAATAGTCAATTTTTAATTTTTTAATAATATAGGTTGATGCTTGGTTAATTTATTCATTGATCCATCGACATATATTCAGTCATATTTTATTATTGTAATACATTTCATTCATTTGTTTGAGTTTGTGGATGTGAAGTTGTTCAGTCTCGCCGTGTATTCTTACACATGGGTTCGGAGTCGAACCATCGGCTCCTAGTTGGCCGCTTTACTAGCTAAAGATCTCAGAGTAGCTCGAGGCCAGGTCCCTGTCCCATGATGCTCTCTGTCCTACCTCCGATCTAGTTTGCCTCTGCAACAGATCGGAGGTCGTCTGGAGAGCTCGGGACAGTTATTTACATTTATCTTCCTTTTAGGCATATTTTTGCTGATAGTTGTTATTCGATAAAATAATTTATATTTGTACTGTTTTTTGGGCAGCTTAGCCTTAATCTTTATTTGGATTTCGTCATTTTCAGAGCGGTTGTTCTTAGGCCTTGGCCTTTTCTTTAGTTATTCCCTATCCATTTATGTATACTTATTAGTGTGACTTTATATTATTAGTAATGTGATTTAGTGCTATTAGTGTTAGTGTAGTGGATAACGTCTTGTTATTCTATATATTACTTAAAAGTGTGTTGTTGGAGTGTTAGTGTATCAGATTAGCCTGTCTGTTATGATAAGATAGATTTTTATATCTATACTCTTATTTGAGTAAGTTGTTCAGGGATCTGTCAACTTAGACTATTTTGCAATTTAGACTTGCAGTAATATTTTCTTCAGTGGTGTTACTGTTGGTTATGATGTCTGACCATAAAGAAAAGCAGAAATCTGGCTTCAAGAAATGTAAATGCGGGCAGATGATGTCCATTACGAATGCCCATGGAAATTGTTTGTTTAGAGCAAGCCTCCTGGAGGTGAATAGGCCCCATCTGCCATTCCTTTAGTAGTAGGGTTTTGATGGAGAGACTAAAGAAACTAATAGAGGCTTATTGAAGCCAGATTTCCAAGAGTCCTTGGACAAGGCTGACCAGACCCAAGTCATTGAAGGGGTTGAAGTCTTCTAAGGTGTCTTCGGAGCCCAAGTCATTGGCTCTGAGCCCTACTGTTAAGGTGAGGTCACCAGCTCCGCAGTCTTCGGAGCCGTGCACCGAGCAAGTGTTTTGGGAGCCGGTCCCCCGAAACCTTGGGGGTCACCTATCCGACAGGCAGTGGCATCTTCGATTCCTTCGACTCGTTCTTAGAGGACCTTATCTGATGTGGACCGGGTGGTGCAGAAGCTCCTGGAGAACCCAGCACTTGCTAAATTATCGGCCTCGACCCAACCGGCTTCGGGGCCTACGACCATTCCACCTGCTTTGACTGCTCCTTCTCCGAGCAGAGTAGGGCTTTCGGAGCCGGGGGAGGAGAATCGGATGATTGTGGAGTTTTCAGAGCCGAGGCCTGTTCCAGTGCTCTTGGATCCGTCAACCCTGACTTCATTGTTCCGTTGGAAGAGTCTGGGAGCAGACACTCTCTCATCTGTTCCTTCCCCTCAGGGCTTCGGCGCGGATGCACTCGGCTCCGTCCTCTAGCTTGGAGCCCACTGTCTCGGCATCAGGGGAAGCTGCCATCTTCTTCGGATCCGGCAGCTTCCTCGGGTCGGCGCAGTGGTGCCTTCGATGCTATGAGGAGGGTTATGTCTTCTAAGACAAACACGTCGTTGGGTCCCTCCTCCTCCTCCCCTAAGTTGCCGCTTTCTGCCTCTACATCGCAGGTCCCTGTGAAGCATCGAGACCCGGAGCCTCAGGTAACCCTATTGTGTGACCCTTGCTCTACTGAGACCTCACCAGAAGCCCCCACTGATGAGGTTTCCAGGAAGAGACTTTGTAATAGGAGGCATTTAGATTCACCGCAGGAGTCTTTGACATCAGACACTGACTTACAGAAATTGGAAGTGTCCCCACGGTCCCCTTCTGAGGACATCTCCTTTGCTGATACCCTGGAAGTCCTAAAGCAGAGGGGTGACTGGCAGTCTGTTAGCCCTACTGAGGATGAGTCTGTGGCCTTTGGGTCTCAACCTTCCACTTCCTGGGTGATTCCTCCCTTAAATGAGCTGATGGATTTAGTTGCTCGAAGGGCGTGGGAGTCTCCTGATTCTATGGAACCGGTCCCTCGGAGACCCAACAAGTTTATCACTTCTCCCCAAGACGAGATATTTCTCACTAAGAGAGTCCCGCTTGATGCCATGGTGGTGGCGGCAGCCACCAAGAAAGAGATGTCAGAAACCTCTTCTACTGTCCATCCTCCTAATAGGGATTCCAGGATGATGGACAGATATGGGAAACGCATCGTTAGTTCTGCGACCTTTGCTAAGCGATTGCTTAACTGTTTGACTCATTTTACCCATCTTCAAAGAGATCTCCTGAAAGCGCTTGGAGGTGCTCTGCAGGGTAATACAGATGGAGCGGTCTTGGAGAAGGTGACAGCACAACTTTTAATACCCTTAACTCCATAGTGAACTCGTCCATGCGGCTCATTTCCTTTGCTGCCGATGGTTTGAGTCGGGCAGTGGGATCGGTGATAGCTCTTCGGAGACTGTCCTGGATGCGCTTATGCTCCTTTGCGGAAGCCTTCAAGTCTTCCTTTATCAACACCCCATTTGATGGCTCTTCTCTTTTTGGGTCTAAAGTCAAGGAGATCTCACTAGGTGTGAGCAAGAGGGAAAGACTCTCTGCCGTAGGAGTCAGTTTTTCCACCCCTACCAAACCATATCCCAAAGGGCAGAAAGGTGGGAAAATGTTCCGAAAGTCCCAAGGAGCTTTCCAGAACACACGTAGTGACCCCCCTTCCAGGGGCGGAAGAGGGAGTAATAATGGAAGACGCCACCCCGGTGGCAGAGGGGGTCTGCAGAACTAGCGCGACCGGGATTAGTTCTTTGGTAAGCCCCATCAGATTTCTTAAAAGGAGGCCTGACTGTCCTGCTCTGGAGGCAGTTGGGGGTCGCTTGGCTTTGTATCCAGATGCCTGGCTAGGAATTGCAACAGATTCTTGGGTACAAAGCATAGTTACCAGAGGTTACATCATCCCATTCTTAAAAAACCCACCTGTAGGGGGAAAAATCCCAGACGTTCCACCCAGTCTCAGGGATCAGGCAGCCATAGAAATTCAGAGGCTGCAGGAAAAAAAAGTCATCCAGCCAGTCCCAGCAGACCAAATAGGATCCGGACTTACTTCAGATTCTTTTTAGTTCCAAAGAAGACAGTGGACTGGAGGCACATCTTGGACCTCAGCAGACTCAACACATTTGTCAAGAAGTTCCTGATGGTCACTCTTCAGTCTTTTCCCCAATCCTCTGAGTGGGCGATTTGATGTGCTCGATAGATCTCAAGGATGTGTACTACTTCTTTCGGCTGCTCTCATTAGGGGTCGCCACAGCAGATCAACTGTTTCCATTTCTTCCTGTCCTCTGCATCTTGCTCTCACACCAACCACTTGCATGTTGTCCTCTCTCACCATGTCCATAAACCTTATCTTAGGCCTCCCTCTTTTCCTGTTATCTGGCAGCTTCATCCTTAGCATCTTTTCCCCAATATACTCTGCATCCCTCCTCCGCACATGTCCAAACCAATGTAATCTTGCCTCTCTGGCTTTGTCTCCAAACCTTCCAACCTGGGCTGACCTTCTAATATACTTATTCCTATTTCTGTCCATCCTCGTCACACCCAGTGCAAATCTTAACATCTTCAACTCGTCAAGCTCCGACTCCTGCCTTTTTGTCCTTGCCATTGTCTCCAACCCATATAACATAGCTGGTCTCACTACCCTCTTGTAGAACTTCCCTTTCACTCTTACTGGTACTCGTCTGTCACAAATCACTCCTGACACTCTCTCCACCTACTCCATCCTGCCTGTTCTCTCTTCTTCACCTCTCTTCCACACTCGCCATTACTCTGAACTGTTGATCCCAAGTACTTAAACTCATCCACCTTCCTCACCTCTACTCCCTGCATCCTCACCGTTCATCTATCCTGCCTCTCATTCACACACATATTCTGTCTTGGCCCTGCTGACCTTCATTCGTCTTCTCTTTTGAGCACATCTCCACCTCTTCAGGGTCTCCTCCACCTGTTACCTACTCTCACTACAGATCACAATGTCATCTGCAAACATCATAGTCCATGGGGACTCCTGTCTGATCTCATCTGTCAACCTGTCCATCACCATTGCAAATAAGAAAGGGCTCAGAGCTGATCCTTGATGTAATCCCACCTCCACCTTAAACGCATCCGTCACTTCCACCGCAGACCTCACCGCTGTCACACTACCCTCGTACGTATTCTGTACCACTCTTAAATACTTCTCTGACACTCTTGACTTCCTCATACAATACCACAACTCCTCAATAGGCACCTTGTCATATGCTTTCTCTGAATCCACAAAGACACAATGCAACTCCTTCTGACCTTCTCTGTACTTCTCTATCAATGCACTCAGAGCAAACATTGCATCTGTAGTGCTCTTTCCTGGCATGAAACCATACTGCTGATCACTAATCATCACCTCCCTTCTTAACCTAGCTTCCACCATCATATCGTATCGTATCATATCATACATCATACTATCATATCAAAATGGCTAGGTCATCCAGAGATCATCTGCGTTTCTGGCTGGGAGCCAGTCACTACCAATTCCGAGCACTGCCCTTTGGACTCGCAACAGCCACCAGAGTGTTTACCAAATGCATGGCTCACCTGAGGCGTCTAGGATTCCGAGTGATGTTCTTCGTGGTTCACTGTTGCAGTTATTACATTTGGGTAATCTGCTTGCAGGTTGCCCTCAGTCTGCCTGATTAACAAAGTCTTGTGTCCTGCGTCGGTTGCTGTCCCTTCTTCCATGACATCCGGTCGTCAGGGGTATAAAACATGAAGCTGACGCCATTAGATCAGTCTTTTTTGCTGTGCGGTGCCCGAAGCAGAAGCGGTTCGCAAGTGCCTGTCAGCCGACTCCTGAAATTTTCGAGTTTCAGATCTGAAGTCTTCAACTAAAAGCGAAGTACCCTGCTGGGGAAACTTTTTCTTGCTCCTTTCCGATGTCAGTAAAAGTTAATAATTGCATTACTTGTGGAAAGCAAATACCTCATAAAGATTTTCATTTGTACTGTATTCCTTGCCTAGGCCCTGACCACGACCTACCTTGCTGTCGGTTTTGTGCTTTATTTAATCAGCGCACTATCAGTCATCAATATATTTTTGCCTCTAAATATTTTGGTTCTCGGTTTAATTAATTATCCAGAAATGTCATCTGTTAATCATCCGACTACCAGGATTCTGAAAAAACACAAAGATAAAGACAGAGACAGGCCGCCTAGGTCCTAAACTGCCGATGACGCTTCTCCTAAGCCAGTCGCCAGTTCGCCGGTCCTCAGTGAGGTGCTTTTGCAGCCCCTGATACCTGCTACTTCTGATTTGCAGGCCTCTACTCAGACTCCTTCGGAGTTTGGTATGCCGTGAGATATTTCAACTATGGAACTCATGATGTCTGTACCTTGGATGGGTCCGGAGCCACTGTGCAGGCACCGGCTTCTGTGGGTGTATTCAGGCCTACGGACTTGCATATTAAATCGCCTCAGTCATTACTAAGGCCTAAATATCGATCCAGGTCTAAAAATCCAACGCCCAGGCCACATGCTCAGGCCTCTATGCCTAAAAAACAAATGATAAAAATAGCTGAAGACCTAATTACTTTAATCAGGGGTAGCCAACCCCCCCCCCCCCCCCCCACCCATCTAAGAGGTCTAGGGCTGAGCTTGATTATGAATCTTTTTTCTGACTCTTCTGATGACCTGGTTTTGTCCTTGCCTACTTATGAGGATTTTGATGCAGAGGACTCTATTCCCTCTGCTTCCCCTCCCGAAGATTTTTCTTTTGGGGAAATCTTACATACTCTAAGGGAGCATTTTCACTGGGAAAGCCAGGAATTTTCTGATTCAAAAAAGAGGCTTGGGGATTTCCTTCTCCTACCTCAGCATATTCCTCCTGTACTAGACATTGTTAATGATGCTTTCTCAGAATCCAGTTTGGCCCCTGATACCCTGCCTTCTGCTCCCAGTAAACCTGACCGATACTACAGGGTCTCTGAGTCCCACAAGTTCCTTTTCAAAAATCCTATTGCAGATCTAGAGACTGTTTCACAGGGGCCCAAGGGCTTTAAGGCTCCTACTGCTAAAAATCCTACCCCTTCTGATGGAGACTCCAGGTTGCTGGATTGATGGGGTAAAAATTTATACTTCAGCAACCTTGGCAGTTAGAGCTTTAAACTGCCAATTTCATATGTTAAAATATCAACAACATGTTATTGGATTGCTTAAACAGAAAATTATGTTGATTCCTGACTGTGTGGAAAATGGGACTTAATGCATTCTGCTGAACAAGTTGGAAAACATACTTTGCAATGTGGTTCTGATTCTTTAGAGGCCTCTTGCAGGGCTGCTGTTGCTGGGTCTGTGCTTAGAAGGCATGCTTGGCTTAAGGAGCAATATTTGCTTGATCATGTTAAAGCTAAGTTGTTGGATGCTCCTTTAAATCAGGACCGCCTGTTTGGCAACAAGGCTGAAGAAGCTCTTAAAAAGATGGAAGATAAAGTTAAATCTATGCAAACTGTTAAAAGATTTTTTACAAGTTCAGCCTCCTAGATTTAGTAGGCACTGGCCTTCTAAGAACTGGTGCTTTCCAGCCCCTTCCAGGTCTTCTCAAGCCAAACCCAGACACAGCTAAAACCCCAGGTTTCAGTCCCAGGGGACTCACAGAACTAAGCAGTGGGGGGAACCTCCACTTCCAAGTCTGGGAATAAAAAGACACCCCCCTGTGGTAAACTGTCTCAGTGACTTCCTTTTAAAATTTCCAAGCACTTATATTCTGACTACCCCTTTGGGGGGAAAAAATTGCTCTTCATGCAAAGAACTGGGAACTCATTACCCAGGACAAATGGGTTTTACGTAGTGTCCCAGGGATACAAATTTCACTTCCACACGTTGCCAACACCAAGTGGGTGGCCGGACCTACCCCCAAATCAGTGGGCAGAGGCTCAAACCCAGGTACTTTCTCTTAAGCAGGGGGGCCATTGCCATTCAACTAGTACCAGAAGAGGAAAAGGGACAAGGTTTCTACTCCAGACTTTTCCTGGTACCCAGAAAAGACAAATCATGGTGTCCAATCCTGGACCGGCCTACTCTAAACACCTTTCTGGAGATTCCAAAATTCAAGATGCTGACTCTTCACCAATTACTTCCTATGCTAGGCAAAGACGTCTGGTTGGCAACACTAGATTTAAAAGAAGCATACCTGCACATCCCAATCAGGGAATCTTGCTGAAGATACCTACGCTTCAAAGCAGGCTGCATGCGCTATCAGTTCTCTGCACTGCCCTGTGGCTTATCTACTGTGCCCAGGGTATTCACAAAGTGCCTAGCTCCAGTTATCGCATTTTGCAGGCAAAGTATTCAAATATACCCATACCTGGACGATTGTCTAATTCAGGCAGAAAGCCAGTACATACTTTTTGAATCATCTGGTGTTTGTAAAAAGGGTTCTAACTTGTCTGGGGTACACCATAAATGAAAAGAAATCACAACTGGTACCCTGTTAAAATTACATTCCTGGAAGCAAGTTTGAATACATCTTCCCAGATGGCTTACCTCACGCCAGAAAAGCAAATTCATTTGACAACCTACTTCAAACAAGTGGCCACAAAAACCCTGCTATCTGCAAGACAAATACTGCAAGCCTTGGGGTTCATGGTCTCCTGCATTCTTCTAATTCCATATGCAAGACTGCATATGAGGAAACTACAGTGGTATCTAAAAAAGCCTATGGAGTCAACATTCTCACAGCCTGGAAACAATTTCTATCATACCTTGCCTACGCATAGAGTTCCTTTGGGCAGAGGCCTGCCAGCAAAACAAGGGACTACCTTTCACACCACCCCCTGCCACCCAATCCCTAATAGATTCATCAGACTATGCATGGTGGGCTCACCTGGCAGGGAAGTGCATTCAGGGTTAATGGAACCCAAGTCAAATGCATCTGCATATCAATCAAAAAGAAATGTTAGCTGTACAGAATGCTCTGCCAGCCTTCAAGGACTACATTCTTCCAGGACAACTAATGGTAAAGACGGACAACACCACGGTTATGTGGTACTTGAGCAGGGGGGTACACATTCTTACCCCCTATGCAGACTAGCCATGGCAATGTGGAACACAGCCTTGAGCTACCAAGTGCATCTACAAGCTCAATTCCTGCCAGGAAAATTAAATACACTGGCTGACGGACTAAGCAGAAACCTCATGGACCCACACAAGTGGAAACTGGAACCAAGGATTTTCAACATGTTGACCAGCAAATGGGGGAGCCCAGATATAGATCTGTTTGCCTCCCCCCAGAACTACCAATTGGGCAAATTTTGCACAAGGACTTCCCACAAACAAGCCTGGAAAGTGGATGCTCTGTCCTTAGCTGGAAAAACCTATCGGTCTATGCCTTCCCCCTGCTGCCTCTGCTCTCCAAAGTACTGCTAAAAGTCCAACAGGACAAACCAAGGATGATGTTGATTGTTCCAGACTGGCCGCGCCAACACTGGTACCCCCTCCTGCACAGTGTCGTGGTTATCTCCATGGCACCTGCCTCAGACTCCTTCCCTGCTGTCTCGGCAGGAGAACCAGATTCTGCACCCTCGGCTTCCAACACTGAACCTTGCAGCCTGGCTAATTGCTTAAATTCTTCCTTACCATCCCTCAGCAAACCTGTGATGGATGTCATCTTAGAGGCAAGGAGGCCTAGTACTAGAAAATCTTATGCTGAAAAATGTTAAAGATTCTGTGCCTGGAACCAATCTCAAGGGATGAGCACAGCAGCGCCCAATTTACCTCAGATTTTACAATACTTAACTGAGATGCTTCACAAGGGCCTGTCTTTTTCC
The DNA here is from genome assembly GCF_019279795.1 of Protopterus annectens. Classification (NCBI taxonomy): domain Eukaryota; kingdom Metazoa; phylum Chordata; order Ceratodontiformes; family Protopteridae; genus Protopterus; species Protopterus annectens. The sequence goes on along the minus strand of NC_056739.1, from coordinate 1,093,410,377 downwards.
TCCATTAAAATCCACGCCTCAGCCATTTCCGCTCATTATAACACACAACCTCCCTCTTCTCTCATCCACTGCTCAAGCAGTACCTCAGATGGGCCAAAGATTTGACACCACCCAGGCAGCTCCAACCCCAGCCTGGGACCTTAACTTTGTATTGGAGAAACTCATTCTACCTCCTTTCGAGCCAGCTGCTACTGCAGACTTAAAATTTCTTTCTTGGAAAACAGCTTTCCTTTTAGCAATCACTTCAGCTAGAAGGCTATCTGAATTAAAGGCCCTTATGGCAGTGGAGCCTTTCATCATCTTTCATGCGGTTATGGTGTCACTCTGAACTAATCCATCCTTCAGGCCCAAGGTGGTATCCAGTGTGGCTCTTAATCAGTCCATTCATTTGCCAACCTTCTTTCCCAATCCACAGAACAAAGGGGAACGGATTCTGCATTCCTTGGATGTGCACAAGCAACTTGGATTCTACTTGCACAGGACTAAACCTCAAAGAAAATCTGAACTGCTGGTAGCATTTGCTGCAGGGGCAGAGGGGAAGGCTATTTCAAAGCAGACCATTTCTAAATGGATAAGCCATTTAATTCATTTCTGCTATAAGCACCATGGTCCCCCCAGGGGATCAGACCTCACTCCACCAGGGCTGCATCTACTTCTACAGCCTTTCTCAGAGGCGTTCCTACCAGGGACATCCTAGAAGCTGCTACCTGGAGTTCTGTACATACTTTCACTAAGCATTATCATTTGCCAATTTTCTCTAAATCCAGAGCTGGCTTTGCCACTGCAGTCTTGCAGGGCCATCTAGCTGGCCCTAATGCTATCTAAACTCCTCCTTCCAACCATAGCTTTGGGAATCTACCCAAATGCAATGACTGCAACAGTGAAACACGAAGAACATAGTACAGTTGTGTACACTTACCATAAATGTAGATGTTCCGAGTGTATTCACTGTTGCAGTCCTGGTTACCTTCCCTCCAGCCCCCTAACTTTTGGCTATACCTCTACTTTCCTTTACTATGCTTAAAAGCCTTTTTGGTGTATTTGCTTTTTTGTTTGAGGTATAGCTTTGTGCTTTTATGTTTAATTGCTTCCCATTAGGGGGGCACCTGACATCTGGGGCAAGAAAAACTGATGCAATGGTGTCGGCTGCATGTTTTATACCCCTGACGTCCTGGAAGAAGGGACAGCAACTGACGCAGGACCCAAGACTCTGGTATTCAGGCCGACTGAGGGCAACCTGCAAGTAGATTACCCAAATGTAATGACTGTGACAGTGAATACACTCTAACATCTACATTTATGGTAAGTGTACACAACTGTACTTTTCTCTATCTGGACGACTGGCTCCTTACCGCCGCCACCTCCAGGCATCAACTAATTCTGTCCAGGGATCACACTTACAATCTCTGCTCTCAGGCATCACTATCAATTTTGAAAAGTCTGTGTTGTCGCCATCGTAGCATATCTCCTTTATCGGAGCAGAACTAGACACCATCACCGCCACTGTAAGAATGCCCCTGGACAGAATAACCACTCTCCGCAACCAGGTCTTGGACATTTTGCAGAGAAGGAAAGTACTGGCCCTTCAATTATTGAAGCTACTAGGCACCATGGCAGCTACGCTCATAGCAGTTCCTCTGTATGCGCATGAGGATTCTTCGGTGGTTACTATTCACCCAGTGGTCTTACCAACAACTTCCCATGTCATTCTTAATCATGATTATGGACTCTTGCAAAAAGTTACAGTGGGTTGACCATTTCTTTCTCCCCCATCAGCCACGGTGACCATGGATGCTTCTCTGATAGGGTGGGGGGGCTTTTTCAGGGAAGAACAGCCCAAGGCACCTGGTCGGAGACAGAGTCACAGTTGCACATCAATGTTCTCAACCTGAGAGCGGTGCTTTTGGCGTTGCAGCACTTCCATGACTCTCTGCCTCTAGGGACGATAGCGATACAAACAACATGTCAGTGGTCTGGTACATCAGCAAGCAAGGGGGAATCAAGTCTTACCCCTTGTGTCGAGAGGCCTTGAGAATTTGGCAGTGGTCTGTATCCACCGGGTGCTTTCTGATAGCAACGCATATCCCGGGGAAATCCAACGTGATAGTGGACAAACTGAGCGGAGCCATCCTGTTACCACACATGTGGTCTCTCAAAAACGAAGTTGCGGAGATGATTTTCCGCAGATGGGGCCAGCCTTGCGACCTGTTTGCATCCCCTATGAATGGCAAATGCGGAAGCTACTTTGCCCTGAATTCCCCTCCGGGTGACAGCCCAAGGGACTTGCTCGTAGACGATTGGGCCCTGTGACTCTTGTATGCACTTCCATCTACACCCCTGATTCCAAAATTCTTGCAGAAAGCCAAAACCCTGGGAAGGACTGTAATCTTAATAGCCCCTTTTTGGCCTCGTCAGATTTGGTTCCCCTTCCTCCGACTCTTGTCAACTGGAGGAACCTTGGATTCTGGACCCAGTTCCAGACCTACTGACAAATTCGTCAGGGGCCCTCCATCCCTCCCTTCGTTCCCTCAGACTGGCAGCTTGGCTGCTCTGATTCCCTACCTAGCAAGGTCACAAGATTTTTCTTTGGAAGTACAACACATCCTTGTATCTTTGCATAAGGCTTCCACCAGAAAGTTGTATGCTAGTAAATGGAAGCGATTTGCCTTTTGGGCATCCCAGAATAACCTTGATTCTTATGTTTCCCCAATTGCTAGTATTCTGGAATTCCCATCTAAGCTTTTTCATGAAGGTGCTGCAGCTGCCACGGTTAGAGTTCAGTTGGCTGCTATCTCGAATTTTCACCTTGGAGCTGAAGGTTCTAATTTGATGTCTCACAGATTATGTAGGGCCTTCCTTAAGGGCACTATTCATCTTGGGTCACCTGTCAGACAACCCGTTGCTCCCTGTAATCTAAATGTTGTGCTGTCACGTATTATGCCCCCCCCTTTTGAGCCTGCATCATCCTGTCGGTTGACGTTTTTTTTCTTGGAAGAGTATTTTCTTGGTGGCCATTACCTCAGCACGCAGGGTATCTGAACTCCATGCTCTTTCTATCAAACCCCCATATTTGGTGTTCCACCCAGACACAGTATCACTGAGGACTAATCCTTTATTCCTGCCAAAGGTGTGTTCTGAGAGTAATCTGAACCAAACTATTGAACTTCCAACCTTTTTCAGTAATCATTCTAATAAGCTGGAATACATGTTGCAAATAATCGATGTCCACAGACAGTTGAGGTTCTGTTTGGGCAGAACAAAAGAATTTAGAAGGTCTGACCAACTCTTTGTATCTCATGCTGACACTAAGTAAGGATTACCAGTTTCTAAAGTTACACTTTCCAAATGGTTAACTGACTGCATTAAATTTATCTACTCTTCAGCGAACCAAACATTAGAGCATGGTGAAGGCGCATTCAACTAGAGCCGTTTCCACTTCGGCTTATATGGCTCGATTACCTTTGGACACTGTGCAGCTGCCACTTGGTCTAAGCCTCGTACCTTTATCGCTCATTACAAAGTGGACAGGGCCTGCAGGGAAACGGGGCTTCTTTTGGTTCCAATGTCCTCAGGAATATACTCCCTGGAGCCACCCAGGATTAGGGTGCTTGGGACGCTACCCATGTGTCAGAATAAACAGATTGAACAACTTCATATAAAGAAGTTATGTACTTACCATAACATTCTATGTGAGTTGTTCATGTTGCCTTTATTCTTACATTCCCACCCACCTTCCCCCTCCGGGGTCTCGAAGAGCGAGTAGACTTTGGGTCTGGTGGTCTTGTTCTGGGACTTCTTACTCCGGCTGGAGTATTTGTTACAACTGTTCCTGCTGGGTTCAGCAAATTCGATCTGAGGTAGGACAGAGAGAGCATCATGGGATAGGGACCTGGCCTCAAGCTACTCTGAGATCTTTAGCTAGTAAAGCGACCGTCTCTGAGCCGATGGTTTGGCTCCGAACCCATGTGTAAGAATAAAGGTGAGATGAACAACTCGCATGGAACATTATGGTAAGTACATAACTTCTTTTTTATAGAAAAGCATCCCAAATTTTATCCATTTTTATATCTAGTATTGTTTATCCAGTATTTGCATCATTATTCATTGATATATTTTAAATTTTTTCATTATTTTCCATTCATAATTTGTTCATTTTTATTTATATATTAATGGTCACTAATATATTTCCATCTTTGTTCAAGGGTATCCTGTAGTGTATTGTTTTATCAGGTTCTGTGTACTGTTTAAAAATGTTGGCTCCAAGATTAAATGCCTTTCTAGTCACTCTTTATAAAGCACATCACATGATCTTTGATTTTAACTTATGTGATGAAGTCTTTATAGACGAAAGCGTTCATTTTAAATTACTTTAAATCAGTGTGTTATACTTATTTTTTACGATCGGTTGTTTATCACTAATTTCACTTCATATTAAGCCTGCAAGCCTGATTGTGGTTTGTCTCATATCGGTAAACTACAAGAAATCCATTTTTCGGTAATTCAAGCTATTCAGTTCATCAGATTCAACCTAGACTCAGCAGACTGCATAATCTCTCCTTCAGTATAGGATCCAGACCCTAAGGTACTCCATCCAAAATGTTTGACTTGGATTCTCTTCCTGCAAACCTGATTCTCTTGAGTTTTGGGGCTGATCACCTCTATTATGTTCATGCAGTTTGCTGATTTTCTACGAGGATTCTTCAGTGGCTTTCAGAGGCTCAGTGGTCTTGGGTTTTACAGCAGCTTTCAGCAACCTGTTGTGGTGGCCGCCAACTCCTACATCCATTTTGGAAGACAACTTTTGTTCTACAACCATCTGTGATGATGGTAACCATGAACACCTCCTCAGGGTTGGGGGTAATTACTGGGGGAGGGTGGTCTAAGGGTTATGGAGCTCACAGGAGACCATTCTTCATGTTGACCTTTTGGAGAAGAGGCAGTCCTCTTGCCTTGCAGTTAGACTTTTTCCAAAGGGGTGATCTGTTTATGGACAGCACGACAGTGGTTTGGTACATCAGCAAGCATGGAGGAACCAGATCATACCCTTTGCTGGGAAGCCATGACAGTATGTCGATAGAAAATTGCTTCCTAATATCAACACACATTACTGGGAAGGTAATTTACCTTGATATGTTCACCGGGTCTCTCCTGGTTCCTTACAAGTGTACTCTCAATCTAAATGTAGCATGTCAGATATCCCCACTTTGGGGCCAGACTTGCTGTGATCTTTTTGCTTCTGTTTTCATTTCAAGCATAGCAGCTTCTTTGACGTAGTTCCTCAAGATTGATATTCCTAGAGAGATGCTGTATTCAGGCAGTGGCCTCCCAGACTGCTTTATGCATATCCACTTGCCCCTGATACCCAAGTTTCTGCAGAAAGCTATGAACTGCAAAGCCACCATAATCCCCATTGCCCTATACTGGCCCAGGCAAATTTGGTTTCCCCTCTTTTATGGTCTTACATCGGGGAACCCCTTAGGATCTTGGATCCAATGGGATCTCCTCTCACCCATCCAGGAGCCCTCACAACCTCAGGCAACCATTTTGGCCATTACAGGAATTGGCAAAACAGTGGCACACCAGTTTCACAAATGTATTTCTTCTGTAAACTTTACTATGGTAAGTGGAAGTACATCACAATTTGATCTGTGATGCATAGTGTTGCCCCACCCACTTTTCTGGTCCATGCATTTTACATGTTTGGCAAGCATGTTTGACAGATTCCATTTTTTTCCTATAAAAGCTTAATTAGCACTTGGATCAGATTTTCTGTCCGGTTACAAAAGCCAGTCTTCGCAAGCTCTGCAAGGCCTTTCTCAAAGGAGATTTTCTCTGTTGTCCTCCAGTCGGAGAAGTAGATTTATGGGATTTCAACTTTGTGCTAGAAGCTTTAACTAATTCACTACATGAACCAACAGGCGCTATAACTTTGAAGTTTTTCTGGAAAGCCTTATTTTTGGTGGCTATTATGTGTGCTAGAGGAGTTTGAGGAGTTGGCTCTATATTCTACTTTTTTTTTTCTTCAAGGACAGTGTGTATGTGCTAACCTCTTATTTGTCTCTGGGATGGATGGGCTGGTGTATGTCTGCAGTGGAAGCCAGTTAGAATTTTTTCCAAACCTTTCCATTAAACTTGAATACACTTTCCATACTGGGGTGTACATGAGGTTCTACCTGCACAGAACCAAAACCCTTTAGTAAAGAATTCACAATGTTTAGATCCATTTGTGGCTAACCAACTTGATTCAAGAATTTCTAAAGTTGCCCATCATAGGCTTTCTGATTGTGTAGCTTATACTTATGATCATATTCACCCCTTACAATGTAAAAATTCCTCAGTTGAGGACATTTGTGCAGCAGCAACATGGTCTGTGTTCCACACTTTTGCCAAGCATTACAAGTTAATGCCATCCCTAAGTCTACACCTTACTTTGGTACCACTATTCTGCAAGATCTCCTGTAATGCGTCCACCTAAGTGTTCAGTAGCTGGGAGTTTTAACCTTTCATTAGAATCGGGCAGATGAGGTGAATAGGATGTAGTAGTCATTATTACTTACCATAACCCTGGATTCTTTCATCCACGTCTGTCCGATATGACAACCTTCCCTTCTTGCCCTATCCAAATTGCCAAGCTGTAGGGCCAGAAGAACTTGTCACGTTATTTCTATTAATGTGTATTAAACAGTCTGCTTTTGTTTCTAAACAAACTTTCTGAAGTAGTTTTAGACACTAATAGGTTCATAGGTTCATAGGTTTATACTAGGCTATCTGCCCTAAGGCATTTATAAGCCTAGCCCAAATTATTGTGGCTTACGCCACCCCTTATATGAAAAAATACTGTGCCCATTAGTTTGTTGTGCCTCTGTCCAGCAGTGACCCAGAGATGATTCCCGGGGTAAACCTACGATCTCCCATCCACAGGTCTAGATTTCTCTTGAACAGAGTCAGCGAGGTGCTCTGCCTCACATGGACCGGGATTTTATTCCACAGCATAGGGAGTCTCTGAGTGATAAATCTATCCCTCCAGCACGCCCTATTTATATCCGTGCTAAGGTTTAAGTCGCTTGCTCTAGTGGTTTTGGTGGATTTGGATTTTTGAGGTGGAGCATGTCCATTAATTCGGGTTGGACATGGCCTTGTATGTCAGGCACATGTCACCTCTGAGCAGACGGTATGCGACTGAATAGAGCTGGAGTTTCTTCAATCTGGCAGCATATGACAGATTTTGGAGTCCCTTTATCCTTTTGGTGAGGAACTTTTGGGGTCTCTCCAATTGCTGCAGATGTCGGGTGAGATACATCCCTAATGGGGCATTGTACTCGATCATTGGTCTGATAAGTGAAGAGTACAGGGGAACAATGACCTCACTAGATCTGGATGTGAATCCCTTCATGATCAGGTGGGCAATGTAGAAGGTCTTTCTAACCACTTTAGCAATGTGAGTGTCAAAAGAAAGGCCACTGTCAACCTGGGTCCCCAGGTCCCTGATAACCTCTTCTGTGCTTAGTGGATTGCCACCTATATGGTAGCTTGGGGTTACCTTGTTTTTCCGAAGGGTATGACTATACATTTTTGGCGTTAACTTCAGGCCATGGCTCTGGCACCAGCTATCTGTTTCCGTGAGTCCCTTCTGAAGGATATCAGTGTCCGATGCACTTTCCACTATGGCCAGTTTGCAGTCATCTGCAAACTTTGTCAGCCAAAGTCCTCCCATGTTGGCCTGTACTTCTGAGAAGTAGATGCCAAACAATAGGGGCCAAGGACCGAGCCCTGTGGGACACCACTTGTGACCGGCTTGAGTCTGACACAGCGCCAGCAACTCTAACCCTGTGGGTTCTGTCCTTAAGCCAGTTTGCAACCCATCTTGTGACATATGGGTTTACATTTAAGCTGGTAGTTTTTCTACAATACCCGAGTGGGGTATTGTGTCGAAAGCCTTTGCAAGGTCAAGGTAGGCTGTATGGACTGCCTTTCCTCATCGATGGCCTTGGTGACTATTTCAAGAAGTCGACCAAGTTCAAAAGGCATGATCTTCCCTTGACAAAGCCAAACTGGGTCGGGTCCAATGTCTGCAAGTCCCTATATCTTTGTTTATGAGCTCCATTATGATCCTCTCCATAGCTTTGCAGACTAGACTTGTTAAGCTTATGGGGCGGTAATTACCAGGGTCCGTGAGGCCACCTTTGTGGAGTGGGACCACAGTTGCCGTATGCCACTCCTTGGGCACATATCCTGTGGTAAGGCTGAGATTAAACAGCTGCCTTATGTGCGGGTTTAATTCCTCATTTAGCTCGGTAGCACACAGCCGGGACACCATCCGTCCCATTGATGCTGTGTTTTTAGCTTTAGAGAGAGCAGCTTTCACCTGCGCATTTGAGATGTCCGGGAGGCTACACTCGGCTGGGATAGTTATCTCTCCTTTAGGGGAGAGGGGTGAAGTTTGCACTGAACCTGTCTGCCAGTATGTTGGCAATGTCTGTGGGTTCAGTGATTTTTGTATCATTTTGGACTAATTCTGAGCATATCTGTGAGTTTCCACCCAGGTTCCTAACATAGCTGAAAAAGGCCTTATGATTGTCCTTTGAATCCATGGCAATTTTCTCCTTGCAGTCAGACCAAATTTAAAGGGGCTTGAGGCTGGAGTGCCAGTTTTGACAGCTCCGATCTAGTTATTGCAAGTACATAACTACCACATATCTAAAAATGAAAAATATCATTCTGACCTATCTAGTAAGTGGTTATAGGGTGCATTTTTTTTGCTCATTTTTACATTTACTCTCCATTTCCTTTTTATGTAATTGTATATTTTTATGTAATTGTTGTATATCTTTAAAATGAAAAGCATTATCCTGATCTGAGTACCAGCAAATGTTTATAGCCTACCTTTTATAGGTTGTTTACTGCATATATCGGGTCGGTATTATGACACTAAAATGCCATTTCAGCGACACATAAAGAGCAAACTACAAATTAAGCTAACACGATACCCCCCCCCCCCCCCAGGAAAAAAAATCAGTAGGCCAACCAGACACGACACCATCTCAAACATTACAAAGTGGGAAGTTTGCCCACCACACCCCCAAAGTGGGGGGCTTTCCCCCCCAACTAAATATACCAACTCAGCGATCACAGTACAGTGGGGAAAAAGGGCAAATTCATGGCGACGGCCAAGCATTTTTTTTTCCCCTAAGGAAAAAAAAAAATCTGTGATCTGGCATTTTGCTTAACTTGTAGTTCTCTCTGTCGCCGAAACGGCATTCAGTGTTTCATAATAGAGACCCCATATATCACTTTGCTCTAAAATCCTTTAACTTTGCCTATATGTACACGTTTTATTCCTTCTCTGTTTCTCTTTGCTCCCTATTCCACCTGAAATCCATTAACAAGTGGACACCACTTATGTTGTACAAACCCTTGACTTTGCTTTTTAAACTTACAGTAATGTTATGATTTTTGACTGTAATGCCCTGTAGTTTTACTCTTCCCAAATACTAATCCGGCTTTTTCTGAAGGAGCTTTTAGGAAATTTCCCATCAGGATACATTGAGTTGTTTTACCCCAGGGGTTTATATGTGATGAAAAGCTTAATCTTCATTACTTCAGAAAAAAGAATGAGTACTTTTGTCAGAATTTAAGTGCGTTTTTGTTGTTAAAGTAGAAAGTTAACTTGATCTGTGGAGGATTTTTTTTTTTATGATATGCAGAATGGTAATATTGAATAGAACCAAATATTTGGCAGTAAAGATTGAGTTTCAGTGTCAGGGATGCTGGGATCAGCATATCTGGATGTACTGTGTAAAGATGGTTAAGACTGTAATTTGCCTACTTGTTTAAAAGAATGACCAATCAACTTTAACAATATAAAATCTCAGTTTTTGTAACATATCTTTGACATGTGAACATATTTTGACTAAACAGTGTCACGCATAAGCCATATTTATCAAATGAGGATATGGTCGACTTGTTACACAGATGTGTGATGTCGAATATTTGTAGACCTTGTTAGATAAAGGAGCAAATAAGTCAATACATTTGAATAAAGGAGTAAGTTTATTTGGAAGCTTTAAGTATTGGTACATCCTCATGGGTAATATTTCCTACAGAAATGGTCTTTTAAGAGGTCATCCTAATGCCAGTGCTGAGACTATGCAGCTTTTCTCATTTAGAGTACACATTGTTGATGTGCTTGTGGTCTATTGTTTATGCACTTCTAAGTATGCTACACAGGCTAAGGAAATTTCATGTGGGCAAACAGTTTCAATTCAAAATAGTAAGTATGGTGGTTAAAATGTGTTGCAGAATGAAGTAGCTAAATTTATGGTGTTATACTGACACCCAATGGTCAGGAAATGATATGGCACTTGTATTTGCTATGTTTGTAAGGCAATTTCTTATGCATCCTTTAAGTGCAAGTTTTAGGTAGCAATTTTATGTACATGTAAATCTTGCAGTTATTTTGGAGGCTTTAAGGCAGACTGCTTAAGATTACAAATCGCCCAGTTTAATGCTTAAAGATATACAAGGCACAGTTTGTAAAAAAAAAAAAAAAAAAATGGTATCATGGGTAAGTTATGCTGAGTGTTTACTGTTTTAAATTTTTGTCTTGTACTTTGTGTGTGTGTGTATAGTTTCTCACAGGTTAAAAAAAAAAAAAAAAAAAAAAAAAAAAAAAAAAGGTTACCACACTGATCTCACGTTTTAGTTAATTTACATTGGGGCGGTAACAGAACAGTGTCCTGATGTTGAGAGTGGCCTCATACTACTTGTAATGTTATTAGGTCCTAGAAATTGGAGTGAGTTTGCTTTTTTTTTTTTCTTTTTTTTTTTTTTTGCAGTGGACATTTGCTGAACAAGTTAGTGATAGTGACAGCAAGACTTGGTAGTAACACCAGCTACCTATAAGGAAATGTGAACCAGCGAATGCAGTCTCTGACTTTGCTTATTGCAAAGTCCAGTGTACCAGAGTCTTGGAATACAGCACTGAAAAATTATGTTTAATTCAGAATCTGTAATCTTTTACCCCACACATAATTTAATGCATAGTCTTGTTAAAAAATGTAGATTGCATTTCTATTGGCCTTGACTTCCCTCCTTCAGTCTTTCTCCAGAATATACATTGGTATCATGTTGCCAGTAGTTTGTGTGCTTACACAACAGTTGCATTTCTCACCAAGTTGTGGAAAACAAGCTTTTGTTTTATGTACGCATGTTGTAAATATACCTTATCAGTATTGTAGGTGTGCAGATGATGGATGCTTGTTGCTGCCAGGTCTTTGCAAAGAGATGTTTCACTAATAAAAGGCATTTCTGTATGATTTTTATGCTTTCTTGTTATACTACGGGTTTACAGTTTAGTTGGCTGGTGTCAGTATTAACAAAGCAGCAGTTTGTGAAATCATTTTCTCTGCTGTTCTTGAATAAACTGATATGCAACTATACCTGAAGTAGTTTGGTGCATGTGGTCTTTGGTGCTGTTTTGGATGTTGTACAGTGTGCCCTGCTACTGTTTGTCTAATATTTTGTGGGGTTTTTTTTATCATAACCACTTTTGGCATAAAACAAGGATTATGGTAATTTGCTGCCCGATTGAACCAATTAAAGTAAGTTCCATTTTTTTTTGTCATAATTACCAGACTGCGGCTTGGCTGTGTGTTGCACAATAATGAAACCCTGGCTACAGAGTTGATGATCCTTGTTAAAGTAGCATCTTGGGCACTAGAAGAGTTGGGCAACAGGAAACAAAGGGGGTGAGTGGCTGGCACAGGGTCTGTGTCTAGAAGGGGAGTGGTGATTTTGGTCATTTGATCGCCCCCAAGCAGGCAGAGGCTTGCTTGAAAAACGCTGCTTGCAATTTTAATACTCATTTGTTACAGTACTAAAAGATGCCCACTCTTCAAATTCATAATTCACTCACTCCCCCAACTCCACCTACAACAAGAGCCCCAGCTTTACAGTAAAGACGATCCCAATAACATTATTAAAAAGTATTTTTCTAGACTAAAACCTACTAATCTGCCAGCAAATTTCCCTCCGAGTATATTAACTCTGTGTGAATGTTCTAGCTTACTCTGTGTCCATCCACACTGCTTATTAGATCCATCCAGGAGTGCTATGTACCATTAAACTCGGTATAATTGTGCATCATTCAGTACACAAGGGAGGTAATTGTTGAACTCTCACACAGCTTACCAACTGACATACTTCCCCCACCTCTGTCTAGAGTTGTAGAAAAGTGCATTCAGTCATAATACCTAAAATGCCTCTTGGACTTCAATCTCCAACACACCGTGGTTTTTGACCCAACCACAGTACAAAGACAACCCCACTTAGCTTCCTACATATAGTTAACCTCACCACGAATGACAGCAAAATTGTTTCTATAGCATTCTTAGACCCATCCAAGGCTTTTAAAACTGCATCTTGCCAAATGTTAGTAAATTTTCAGCCTTTGCTTCTCCAGTGTCATTGTCATCTAGTTTCAAAACTACCTGAGTAATAGATCGCAATCAGTTAAATGGTATAATTAAATTTCTGCCTTATTCCTAGTCTCCAGTAGGTGTCTCTCAAAACTCAGTCTTGGGCTCACTCCTATTTACTAATGATTTACCTGTACTTTGCTGTAGTCATGCTACTGTTGTGCAACATGCTGATGACTCCACTGCCATCTGGTCAGCCATATAAACTTCAGGAGCTGGAAAAAATAACCGAACATGCCATCATTGAAACATAGTTACAAAAAGCACGACTATTGCTTTACCACACACAAAAAAAAAAAAAAGGTATTTAAGGGGGAAAAATCACAAGTAAAACAAAACCCCCAGATTAACACAAACCGTTACAAAGTAACTTTTAATTTGAGTACTTTTGTCCTAAACATAAGGACTCCTGTTTGCAAGTTTCCTGTGATGCATTCCTGAAGGAAATATAACTAAAGCAAATGCATGCTTAAATGTGTTCCTATTTTGAGCATTTGTTCCCTGTTCATTTTAGGCTTATCCAATTGCCTCGATCATACCGCTCAACTGTACAGATTTTTGCAGAATGTCCAGATTTTTGCCTCCTATTAGGTTCATAGGTTAGTACTAGGCTAACTGCCCTTGTGAGCCATTTTAAGCCTAGCCAGTTACCCCATGTGAGAATCAAACCTTGACCCTTGTGTTTGCAAGGTAAACACCTTAGCCATTATGCCACCCTCCCACCATATTTTTCATCTGTTCCTCTTAGGATTTGTGGTTTTCTGGCAAATCACTGAGGATTGAAGGCACTAAATATATATTTGAGATTCAAACTTATCCTTCAGAAAATGCAAGCAAACACAAATCCTGTTATTCTAACATCATTCTAAGTTTCTAAGAGTAATATTTAAAATGTGTCCTATTTCTGAGCATTTGGCTCCATCCCCCCATTATGTCAGCCTTTGTCTAGATTTCTTTTTCTAGGAGGTTGAGAGGTATGTTTAACAGTTAGAGAGGTACACAGACCTATTTGCTGCCATGGATTGCTGTCACTCTCTTTTTTTCTCTGTCGCGCACACACACACACGCTTTATTTTAATTTTTTTTGTTTTTTTACTCTACACTTGATAAACGGCAAAAGCGCTGCTTAGTGAGCGTAAAGTAATGGCTGTTTTTTCAGTCCAAGCTGCACAGCAGAGCTTAAATATGCTGCCGTGAAATGTCTGATTTGTTTTTCAGTGAGCATTAGCTGTAGATTTAACACCCTGCTGGATAACGTTCATTCTCCAGTCAGGGTGTTGTCTACAGGTCAGCCATTCTCTAAGACCTGGTGAAGTATCACTATTTTAGGGGCTCTGTCAGAACACTTTCCTGCATAGAGCAGATGCCCAGTCATCAACTTTAAAATCTTTTATCTTTTTTAAAGTTAAAAAAGTGGATTTCTTAAAGTTGGTGCAACACACAGAATGCTTTAATAATGTTTTTTTTCATGCACCCTTTGCAAATGCTTGAATAATGTTGTATGGGACTTTCATTCCTAATAGGTGTTTGGCTGTTTTTTGGCCAAATTTTTAGATGTTCTTCATTCCACATTGCTGCAGTCCTAACTATTGGGTAGTCCGCTGTCCAGTCGGCCCGAATACCAAAGTATATGGCTGACGTCGGTCAGGGCGCATTAGACTGACGTCAGTACGTCAGGGTACTAATGCGCATGACCGACGTCATATCCTCAGTCTTTTTTGCCGCATGGTCCGATGCAGAAGCAATTTTGCGAGTGCAGGTTGGCGTTCTGAAAGTTTCTGAAGTCAGAGTTTCAGACCGAATCAAAGTTGGCTAAGTACCCGCTAGGGAATATTTTGGTTTTTCTTGCCTCAGTATTTAACCGGATGTCAGAAAAGTGAATAACTGTATTTCTTGTGGGAAACAGATACCTCTTAGGGATTACCATACTTTGTGTATACCTTGTTTAGGGCCTGAGCACGACGTTGTTGGATGCCGCTCTTGTGCTAGATTTAACAAACGCACTATTAAGAGAAGGTTAGACTGTGCCAGGTTAGTTTTTGGGAAGCGTTGTAATTATAAAATGCCGTCGGATGCGCCGACGCCGCTTCGCCAAAAACCGCAAGGACAAAGCAGCAAAGCCTAGAGTGGAAGAACCGACAGTCCCTGACGCCGGTTCTTTAGAAGGCTCAGTGGAGCCGGAGGTTCTGCCAGGTGTTTCTTTGGAGTCTCAGGGAGAGACTTTATTGTTACAGGATGTATCCTCTCAGGAAGTAGGCCAGGCTGAGGGGCTTCTCAGGTGGCTGTTCTTCCCTCTCTTCCTAAGGTGGTTAGAGCCTCCCTTCTGTTTCCAAGGCTTCTTTGAGAGGCAGGCCAAGTTTAGCTTCAGTGGGGTTTCTCCTAGTGCTTCAGGGTCTTTGCCTAAGAAACATATGCTTAAAATGGCAGAGGATTTGATTACTATGATTAGAGGTTCTATGCCCCTCCTGATAAGAGGCCTAGGGTGGAACCTGAGTTTGAGAGTTTTGAGCACTGTTCGAGGCTTCTGAGTCTTCGGCTGAAGACTTGCAGGAGTATCCTCCTTATTCTGATTCTGATGTGGATGATTCTACTCCTTCAGCTTCTCCTCCTGAGGATTTTTCATTTTCAGAGACTCTGCATTCCATGAGGGAGCATTTTAAATGGGAAGGCCAAGATTTCTCTGATTCTAGGAAGAGGCTTAGGGAATTCTTGTTTTACCCCAGCATAGGCCTTTAGCTATACCTCCTGTTCTGAATGTGGTGGAAGATGTTTTGCAGAGGCTTCCCTGAATCCTGATTCTTTGCCTCCTGCCCCAGTTAAACCGGATAGGTACTATAGGGTGCCTGAAGCTCATAAGTATCTTTTAAGAGTCCTAGGGCAGACCCGAAACTGTCTCTCAGGGGCCTAAAGGTGTGAAGGCCTCTGTTGTTAAAAATCCTGTTCCTCCTGATAAAGAGGCAAGGGCTTTGGATAGATGGGGAAAGAAAGTGTATACTTCTTCCACTTTAGCCATGAGGGCGTTGAATTGTCAGTTTCACATGTTAAAATATCAGAATTACCTCCTTTCACAACTGAAATCTAAGGTGGATGCTCTGGCAGAAGGTATTGAGTGTAAAGAGTTGCAGGATTTAGTTCATGTGTCTGAACAGGTGGGTAAACATTCCTTGCAGTGTGGTTTTGATGCTGTGCAGGCCTCCTCGAGGGTGGCTGCCACTGGTTCTGTTCTTCGTAGGCATGCCTGGTTGAGAGATCAGAATTTAGCTGAGCATGTTAAAACAAGGATTTTGGATGCTCCTTTGCAGTCTGATGTGTTGTTTGGTTCGCCTGTGGAAGCAGTTTTAAAGAAAATGGAGGACAAGGCTAAGTCTATGCAAACTGTTAAGGATTTTTTTGCAGGTGCAGCCTCCGAAGTTTAGTAGAAATTGGCCTACTAAGGGATGGACTTATCCTGCTTATGATTCCCAGTCTAGGGTAGGTCTAGACGTGGTAGGGGCAGAGCTCAAGGTTCTTTAGGCCTAGGACAGGGAGTTCCCCTGCTCAGACTTCTGGTGAGGGCAGGGGTCAGTCCTTTCGTAAGCAGACCCAATGACCTGCCTTTTCAGCTGCCAGTACATTCTCGCCTGGCAGCACCTTTGGGAGGAAGGCTGTCTCTTTTCAAAGAAAATTGGGATTTAATTACCCAAGACAGATGGGTTCTGGATATCATTCACCACGGTTACAGGTTTTATTTCCATACCTTGCCTCCTTTCAAAGGCATGCCAGACATTCCTCCTCTACAAAGAAAAGAGGCTCACAAACAAATTTCTCTGTTGCTCCAAATAGGGGCCATTCAGCCAGTTCCTGTGCCAGAAAGGGGCCTAGGATTTTATTCTCGCCTGTTCCTAGTACCAAAGAAGGGGAACACGTGGAGACCAATTTTGGATTTATCTATCCTCAACACTTATCTGGACATTCCCAAGTTCAAAATGTTGACGTTACAACAGCTTTTACCTCTGCTGGGCAAAGATCACTGGATGGTAACTTTAGATCTCAAGGAAGCTTACCTTCATGTGCCTATAAGACTAAGTTGCAGGAAGTATCTGCTTTCGAGCTGGAAATTCTCATTATCAGTTCTCTGCATTGCCCTTTGGCTTATCCACTGCCCAGAGTATTCACAAAGGTTCTGGCTCCAGTGATAGCTTACTTCAGGCTAAAAGGAATTCAAATCTATCCTTACTTGGACGACTGCCTGATTCTAGCTCAAGACAAGGAAGACCTTCTACAGCATTTGGATTATGTCATAGCAGTGCTAAGATGCCTAGGGTATTCTGTGAACGAAATAAAGTCCAGTCTAGTACCCTCTCAAGACATGTGCTTTCTGGGTGTGAGACTGAATACAGCAGCCCAGATGGCCTTTTAACCCCGGACAAACAAAAGAATCTTTCCAGTTACTTCCATCAACTATCTCTTCAGTCCGGGCTGACTGCAAGGACAGTCCTTCAAGCCTTAGGGTTCATGGCATCTTGTATTCTGGTGCTTCCCAATGCCAAACTGCATATGAGGAAGCTGCAATGGTATCTCAAAATGTATGGACACAGCACTGCCAGGATTTGGACACTGTCATTCAAATAATACCTTGCATTCAAAAGGAATTTTTGTGGTGGGCTCAGGAATGTCACCTAAACAAGGGACTCTCTGTGACCTGGCCAGAGGCGAGTCAGATTCTAACGACAGATGCCTCAGACATTGCTTGGGGAGCTCATCTAAATGGAAAGTGGATACAAGACAAGTGGCCTGCCAGACTACAGCATCTACATATCAACATGAAAGAGATGTTAGCAGTCCAGTTTGCATTAATGGCTTTCAAGGAGTTACTTCTTCCAGGGCAGGTGTTGATTCTAACAGACAACACAACTGTCATGTGGTACATCACCAAACAAGGGGAACACATTCTTACCCATTGTGCAGGCAAGCAATGCTTTTATGGGAGACTGCTCAGCTTGCAACTAACTCTTCAGGCAAGGTTTCTGCCGGGAGCACAGAACTCCTTAGCAGATGTGTTAAGCAGACAAATCATGGATCCCCACGAGTGGAAACTGGATCTTCATGTATTTCAAAAATTGACAGTGTCATGGGGAACTCCAGACATAGATCTGTTCGCTTCTCCACTAAACCACCAGCTGCCAAAGTTTTGCACAAAGAGGTTTCATCACACAGCTTGGAAAGTGGATGCTCTTTCTTTCAGTTGGAAAAATCTTCATGTGTATGCTTTTCCACCTCTGCCTCTTCTCTCAAAGGTGCTTCTAAAGGTCAGACAAGACAAGCCAAGGATGATTTTAATAGCTCCAGATTGGCCTGCGCAGCACTGGTACCCATTACTGAGGAGTCTGGTAAGGAAGCCTCCATGGCCTTTACCCTTGATTCCACACCTGTTGTCTCAGAGGGACGGTCACCTGCTCAATGTCAAGCTTCACTCTCTTCATCTAACAGCCTGGCATATTCTGTTTTGAAAGACAGCAGGTCTCAACTTCCTCAACAAGTTTTAAATGTGATTATGGAAGCCAGAAGACCTAGTACAAGGAAAGTGTACGCAGAAAAATGGAAGAGATTTTTATTTTGGAGTGCAGCAAACAATTTGGAGATTTCTGAGCCTAATTTGAGTGTGGCTCTTCAATATCTTGCTGAGTTATTGGACAAAGGTTTGTCTTTCTCTTCCATTAAGATTCATGCTGCAGCAATTTCAGCTCACTATGATTGTGACCCACCATTGTTTTCGCATCCTTTGTTCAAGCAATTTCTTAGAGGGGCAAAGAATATAAGTCCCCAATGAGAGCTCCTACTCCTGCTTGGGATCTCAATTTTGTGTTGGAGAAACTTACTCTACAACCTTTTGAGCCTGCGGCTACTGCTGACTTGAAGTACTTGTCATGGAAGACTGCTTTTTTGTTGGCCATTACATCTGCAAGAAGGGTTTCTGAGTTGCAGGCCCTTATGGCGGTGGAGCCTTTTTTGATTTTTCATAAGGATAGGGTATCTTTACGTACTAATCCTTCCTTTATGCCTAAGGTGGTTTCTAGTGTGGCTTTAAACCAAACTATTCATTTGCCTACTTTTTATGCAGATCCTCAAAACAAAGGGGAAAAGATTTTGCACACTTTAGATGTACACAGGCAGTTGCGTTATTATTTGAGCAGGACTAAGGATTTTAGGCAGTCTCAGCAGTTGTTTGTTTCTTTTGCTTTGGGTTCGCAGGGCAAGCCTGTGTCAAAACAAACTATTTCTAGGTGGATTGGGTTTTGCATTGCATTTTGTTATTCCCATCATGGCAAGGAGATTCCAGCTGGGATTAGGCCTCATTCCACCAGGGCTACTGCCACTTCAACAGCATTTCTAAGGGGGGTGGCAACTAAGGATATTTTGGAGGCAGCTACTTGGAGTTCAGTGCATACTTTCTCTAAGCATTATCACCTTCCTCTCTACTCTAAGTCTAGGGCTGGTTTTGCCACAGCTATTTTGCAAGGCATGTTGTCAGTTCCTGCTTCCTTATGATTTGCCAGCCTCCCTTACCTCTGCTTTGGGATTCTACCCAATAGTTAGGACTGCAGCAATGTGGAATGAAGAACATAGTACAGTTTTGTACCTACCATAAATGTAGATGTTCGAGGATCCACATTGCTGCAGTCCAATTTACCTCCCTCCTTCCCTCTGTGTTTAGGGGTGGTTGTGTAGGTGAGGTTATATTCTGGTAATTTTGTATATATTGTACATATTTTTGGTGCAGGTATGTTTGGAGTTTTTGGTTTTCGCCTTATCTTTTCAGGGTCTTCTGACATCTGGGGCAAGAAAAGACTGAGGATATGACGTCGGTCATGCGCATTTGTACCCTGACGTACTGACGTCAGTCTAATGCGCCCTGACCGACGTCAGCCATATACTTTGGTATTCGGGCCGACTGGACAGCGGACTACCCAATAGTTAGGACTGCAGCAATGTGGATCCTCGAACATCTACATTTATGGTAGGTACAAAACTGTACTTTTTATCCATTTGGCGGAGTTTTCTGACTTTTCTCATTCTAAATCCAGGTTGGGTTGCTATGTAGTGTGTATGAAGGCCCACTTTTAGCAGAACTGAACCTTGCTTGATTTGTGTGTGGAATCGCTATGCAGAGAAGTTTCCTGATACTTTAAGCCTGCATAAGAGAGTTTGTTTTGTTAAGTAGGTGTTTGGACAAGACTCTTACTTGGCAGTTAGCAGGGGTGGGGAAGCAGCATATTTACAGCTATGCCCAAAATCTTATTGTCTGCTGTTAAATTTCACCGCAGTTTGAGCAACAGGTTCTAGCCATACATGTGTTGTGTGCGGTAGTGGGGTGAGGGATGTATTTTGGGTTTATTCGAGCATCCCAAATTTGTATAATTTTGTCTGAAAATCTGCTTTACAAGACTAATCAGGTAAAGCAGTTTATAGAAGTACATAATGCAGTTTGAATACAGTCTGGATGCTTGTAGGAGTTGTACCAGTGACTAAGCAGTATATATTGGCTAGATTGTATTTTAGAAAGTCTGAAATTTCAGAACAGCTGATGAGCATTTCTCTGTGTCATATTTGGAATGTCAGTGATTCAGCAGGTAGCATATAGTTCAGACAGCAAGTGCTTTGATTAATTTTCTGTTACTGACATTGCAGTAGAGCACAAGGCGGTGCTACATTCCAGAGTGTCCATCCTTTTGGAAGAAACTTAAAATTGAGACCTGGTCTGCCTTAGTGAGTGTAGAAGAGCTGGTGGCACTTGCTGAAAAGAACAGGTAAACTTCCCCTGGTGAAATTTCTCTTAATGTGTATACTACCTCTGATAATTCCCAGAATGTAGGCTAGTAGTCTAATGGGACTCCCCCATTCAACAAATATGCATAGAGGCAAATAGATGATGAAAAAAAAAACTTAAATGTAGAAGAGATATTGCATTTTTTTAATAAATATTTTGTAAAAGAGCCTGTTCTGATTTGCGAGAATTTGTTGTATTGTTTTTGACTGGTAGAGATGGCTGAGAAAGCCTGGTTATAGTAGTACAATTCTAAGGCAAGTTCATCATTTTGGAGATTCCACTTATCCTGTATTTATTTACTTTTAGGTCAAAGAGCTTGTTCTTGACAACTGTCGATCAAATGAAGGCAAAATAGAAGGGCTTTCAGATGAATTTGAAGAGTTGGAATTCTTGAGTACAATCAATGTAGGATTAGCATCTATTGCAAACTTACCAAAGTTAAACAAACTTAAGAAGGTAAGTAGATTTTATTTAAAATGTGATATGTCTAAAAAAAGCCTGCATACATTTCAGTTCTGCTAATCTTGTTTCAATAATCAGACTTGGATTGATGTCCTTCAAGGATGCATCTGCAGTCCTTACAAATGGGTTGTCCTGTCGTCAGGCAGCCCTTCGGTCGGCCGGATTCCAAAGTCTGGGTTTGGCCTCGGCTGGTGTCGCACTTCACCCGACGTCATAGCTGCAGTTCTTCGGGTATAAAGGCATCAGCCGACGCCACTTTCCTTAGTCTTTCTTGCCGCGTGGCGCCCGAAGCAGAAGCTGTTCGCAAGTGCCGGTCGGTCAGATCCAGAGATTACTACTACCGAATACTACTCAAGACTTCTAAAGCTAAGTACCCGCTGGGGACTCTTTCTTGCCTCAGCCGATGTCAGAAAAAGTGAATAACTGTTTAACTTGTGGGAAACAAATACCTCATAAAGATTTCCACTCTTACTGCTTACTTGTTTAGGCCCAGACCACGACATAGCAGCTTGTTTAGCCTGTGCTTCTTTCAACCGACGGACGCTTAGACGTCGGTCGGAGTTTGCTGAACAGTTTTTCGGCTCAGAATTTGCATACATAATGCCGTCGGATCCTCCGACTTCACAAGTTGTTAAGAAACGCAAAGAAAAGGACCGACACTCGCGGTCCGCAGTTTGGGCCGAAACCGCGGTTAAGCAAACCGCGAGTGGCTCGGTTTCGGCCGAAACCGAGCAAACTGTTCTAACTTCAGCCGAATCCATGACTACTACCGAGGCCCCTTCTAACCTGGTTGAGTCGGCCTCTGAAATTCAACCTGCTACTGTGGTTTCACAAGAACTATCGGACACCATCCCTTTGGATGTTTCAACCCCTGCACGTGGTGCTGCTAGGCCGCCTGCAGCCATGTCCATAAAGGCCTTTGCCAGGGCTAAAGCAGCCAAAACTTCTAAGTCTGTGCCTGTTAAGCCCCCCTCTCACAGGCCCATTTCCAGTTCCCAAATGCTTACTCTGGCAGAGGATCTCATCTCCTTAATAAGGGGATCCCAACCTCATCCAGATAGGGCCTCTCAACCTCATCCAGAAAAGAGACCTAGAGCAGAGCCCCCTGAGCCAGTGTCCTCAGATGATTCTTCTGATGATTCAGACAATACAGACCA
Organism: Protopterus annectens; assembly: GCF_019279795.1. Lineage (NCBI taxonomy): Eukaryota > Metazoa > Chordata > Ceratodontiformes > Protopteridae > Protopterus > Protopterus annectens. The sequence goes on along the minus strand of NC_056739.1, from coordinate 1,093,388,475 downwards.
TCCAGAGGCTCCTTTTTCTACTTATGAAGACTCCGATGCTGAGGAATCGATTCCTGCTGCCTCTCCACCAGAGGAATTTTCCTTTGGGGAAACCTTACATGCCATGAGAGAGCAATTTCAATGGCAGGGGCAAGATTTCTCAGACTCTAGGAAAAGGCTTAGGACTTTTTTGCATTTACCACAACATAGGCCTTTAGCTATACCTCCAGTTCTTCCTGTTGTAGATGATGCATTTAATGATGCTTGCACTGCTCCTGACACTTTGCCTCCAGCCCCTGCTAAGCCCGATAGGTTTTACAGGGTCCCGGACACACATCACCATTTATACAAGGCTCCTTTTGCAGATCCCGAGACTATCTCTTTTTATCTGCCATTAAGCGCTAACAGCGCTTTTACCGGACCTATTCCCCTTGGCCTTTAACTATTAATAGCGCCTTATGTGGTTTTTTGTGACGCCTGTACTATTCCCCTTACCCCTTTACTAACTAACCAGCCCAAACGGCGGCTTACTCCGCACGGGTTGCTGTTACCACTTAAAGCTTTGTTATTTCACTCTTTAATAACGCACCCATAATGCGCCTTTGTGCTTTTTAGGCAAGTTTAACTTCTCTGCCTGAAGCTTTGTCTCATTATGTTTGTACACTACTATATCTCATGTGTTTCAACTCAGTAATTGAGTTATTTCAATCTGTCTGTACACTGTAGCGCTCCTTTACCGCTATTAAAGAGCGGAACCTTTAGGAGTGTCTTAAAGTGCCATCTGCAACTTGCTTCTTAAGCTCGCCCAGTAGCCGGTTCCTCCTGCAGGCTTTCTTTCTACAATTTTCCTGTCTAATTTTCTTTGTTTGGCCCTGGCCCCTCCACCTACACTAGGCAACCCTACTCTCCTTGCTGCGACATTCTGGTAGTGCCCCCCCCTAGGCCTGACTCCACGTGGTCTTCCCACTGGAGCTCTAGTGCTCTAATACTCCTGCCTATTATGGTAGTTTACTAGCGTACAGGTGTTTATTAATCCTGTACGACACATTTTGATCATTACTTAAATGTATAGCTCCTCTTGCTGGCTTCTGCTTAATATGTTATAATACTGTTTTAGATCTTAGATCTTATTAGCTGAGATATTTTTGTAATGGCGTTTTGTGCACTAAGTCTATAGTCGCTGAGTGTGTACGCTAAGATTAGGTCCTGCTCTCTGCTGATCTTGTAACTTACTATTGTATGCTGATGTATTATGATTATTAAGCCTCTCTGCTGATGATTTAAATGGAATAATGCCAAATGTAATGTGCTCTAAGGAATTTTGTACTGGCGTTTTTGTGCACTACGTCTGTAGTCTCTAAGTGTGTACGCTAAAAATAGGTACTGCTCTCTGCTAATCTTGTAACCTATTGAATGCTGGAATGCTCTGATTATTAAGCCTCACTGCTGATGATTTAAAAGCGATTATGCTAAATGTGATGTGCTTTCAATTTTACTGAATAACCATTTCTCTCTCCTGTGCTTGTTCTCTCTCTTCTCTCTACCTATAGCTAACTCCACAGATTGTACACCAGGGTTCCCATCCATAATTAACCTAAGAGGCCCTGTGGACATCTCAATATCTCCAGTATCCTGAATAGGAATCTACATCCTTAAAAGCAAAGACTGTCCTCCCAGTTATTTGTTGAAAGTATGTCCTATTATTGTATTAATTAAATACTATTCACCAGGACATTTTTTTACCCTAACCAGGTAAACCAGCAGCCCCCCCCCCCTTTTTTAGACTTGGCCTTTTTTCCCCTCTCGGTCACACCTCTGTTCTGCCTTTACCCTTACTTATACCTCCCTGTTTCCTGCTCTTCATACTTAGTTAACCTCCAGTGTATTTTGTCTGTTTTTTTCTTTCCCTTACCTGGCCACTAGGTGGCGCTCTTGTCAATTCATTCTCCTACTTTCACTATCTTTAGTAATTCCTACTGCTCTTCTTATTGTTCCATCCTGATTTTTATCTTGGTTTCTTTCTTTCTTTCTTAAACACATCTCATTTACCTTATCCAGTATTTTATTACTAACCCCACACAAGTCTTCCCTACCTTTCTAACCCACCTTTACTTTTCCACCTGTTCTCTACCTCCTGACTGATTGTTTTCTGCTACTGGTCGTCTTGTTGTTCCCCCCTCCGCCTCACTCCGCCCTCCCTACCCCCAATTCCCACCCACCCCCAGGGGTCCTACCTTTATACTACCCTAGACACACCCCCTAGTACCCAACAACCTATAACATCTCTCCAATACATCCACCATTTTATTCCTCACTTCCTAAACCACACCCTCTCTTGAAACCTTCCCTCCTATTTCCCTACAAACCTACCATCTCTAACCTCCTACTTTATAAAACTATGCCCTCAACCCTGAAAACTCTCTCTCCTCTTCTTCTCCTAAGCATTCTACTTTACTACTACACCCTTACCTCCTATGAAAATCTCAAACTATTCCAAACTCCATCTTCAACCAAACACACTACAACTACACTTCCCCTACCCAAACAATCACACATTAATATACTAGCTACCTGTCCCTACCTCCCCTCTCTACCATAAAGCCCACCACTACCAACTCAAAACCTCCAAAAGACTCATTCTAATACCAGTCAAATATAAAAAACCCCTACAACCACCCCAAACTCTTTTACTTATATATGGAGATATCCACCCCAATCCTGGCCCCAATACCCTCCAAAATCAAAGCCCTCTAAAACAAGCTACCATCTACTCTAACCCACACTTTTCCTCTGACTCCCTCTCTATTGCTCATCTTAATATTCGTAGCATTAATAACAAAGTCACTCAACTCCATGCCTTAATTGATTTTTATGCCTTTGATATCCTCTGTCTCACAGAAACCTGGCTTAAACCTAGTACAAAAGATAACGAATTCACCCCCCCAGGCTATAGTACCTTAAGACAAGACCGCCCTAATAAAAAAGGTGGAGGAGTGGCCATCCTGTTTAAATCCCAACTTCAGCTAGCTTTAATTAACTCCTCCCCCCCCACACCAGGAAATGCTGAAATTCTTTCCACCAAACTCCAAATTAACAAAACCAAAGCTATAAACATAATATGTTCCTACACCCCCCCAGGCAAGAACATCCACACCCTAGAAAATATCCTATGCTGGATTTCTAGCACCTTCCCCCAGGAAACCATAATCCTAGGTGATTTTAATATCGACTGGAACTCCTGCATATCCCCCAAACCCACCACACACCTTAACCTCTTTAACTTTCACCAAACCATTAACTCCCCTACTAGAATACACAAATCCACCCACAAACAAACAATCCTAGACTGGATACTAACCAACAACAATCCCCTCTCCTACAAAACAGGTATACTCCCTGACAATATCAGTGACCACCTCCTTACCTTTATCACCAAACAAAAATGCAACATCCCTAATCAACCTACTTATCGAACTAAATACGACAAAACAGCATTTAATCTCACATCCTTTCAAACTGAACTCAAAGAATGTAACTGGTCAACTCTAAATTACCTCCCAATAGATGAAGCAGTAACACATTTCAACAACACCTTCTTACAGATTCTAAACCAACATGCCCCATCCCGTTTAGTCAGAATCAGATCCAAAGCAGCTCCTTGGCTCTCTGTTATTACTAAACAAACTATGAGAGCGAGAAATAAATCATGGTCAAAATGGAGATCCACTAAAAGCCCCACTGACCATCAAACCTTCAAACATCTAAGAAACAAAACAAAGAAACTTGTCATCCTAGACAAAAAAAACTATAACTTTCAACACCAACAAAACCAAAACCCTAAAAAATTCTGGTCAGGAATTAATAAACTACTCCACCCAGGCTACACCAAAACACCTACCCCAGCTAGCTTAGCACAAAAACAACCTAACATCATAGCCAACACCTTTAACAATTTCTTCTCTCAAACTGTAAACTCACTTGCAAGCACTATGACTCCACCCCCCTCCCTCCAAACTACCCCCATCCCCAACAATACCTATACACTAAAACTTGAAACCGTCTCAACTACCTATATACAGAAACTACTGTCTAAACTAAAACCCTGTACACCCTCGGCTGATAAACTTCCAGCTGAATACCTTCAATTAGCTGCAAAAGAAATAGCCTACCCAGTATCCATCTTAATAAACAGAACCATAACAGAATCCAAAATTCCATCCTGCTGGAAAATCTCCCACATTATTCCACTCCACAAGGGTGGAAACTCTAATGAACTTTCCAATTTTAGACCTATTGCCTTTCTATCGCCTCTATCGAAAATAGTGGAACGCTGTATTCACCATCAACTCCTAAACTATCTCTTAAATAACAACCTGCTTGTAGACTCTCAACATGGCTTTAGACCCTACCACAGCACTACTACTGCCCTTCTTTCCTTCTCTGATACCATAAATAAAAATCGAAATATAAACCTATTCTCATCTGCACTATTTCTAGACCTCTCAAAAGCATTTGATATGGTCAACCATCAACTTCTCCTTGATACCTTAAAATCTCTATCACTGGATTCTCAAGCCTTACAGTGGTTCAATTCATATTTGACTAATAGAAAACAAGCTGTACTGTGGGACAGCCACCTATCCACTCTACTCCCTGTCACTATTGGTGTCCCACAAGGATCTATCCTAGGCCCCCTACTTTTCTCCATTTTCATCAACAATCTGCCCAATTCCCTACCAACATCCACATGCATACAATATGCAGATGATTCCACTCTCATCTGCTCCGCCTACCCCAGCAGAACTCCACTCCACTACCCAAGCAGTCTTTACTGCAGCAGAAAATTGGTTTCAACACATCTGTCTCCTCCTTAATCCCAAAAAAACCAAACTACTACTCTTTACCCCTACCTCTAAATCCACCCCGATCTCTTTTTCTATAACATCCTGTAATGGCACTATCATCAAACCTGACAACTGCACTAAACTCCTAGGCATCACCATAGATAACCAGCTTAACTTTGACTGTCACATTGATTTAACTATCAAAACTGTTAATAAAAAGATTGGTGCCCTATACAGGCTAAAGCCTTATCTCACTGCATTTTCCCCGAGTAGCCCTTGCCCAAACTCACCTTATCTCTACACTAACCTACGCCTCCCCCTCCTTTGTCAACTTATCTAAAGGTAATCTTCAGAAACTGAATACTGCCTACCACAGTATAGCCAGATTTGCCACTGGCTCACCTTTCCTAACTCACCACTGTCTTAACTTAAAGAAACTCAACTGGCTTGAACTCCCAAACCTTATACTCTTACAACAACTAATCATCACCTTCAAAATTCTTCATTACCCCTCCAATATACCAATACTAAATAATGTCATCACACCTTATAAGAATCTCAAGACACTCAGATCAGCCAACAAGCTACTAGTTACTACCTTGAAATCTCATAACAAATCAGGTGATTCCCTATTTGCAAACACTATCGGTTCTTACTGGAATAAACTTCCCACTGAACTGACCTCCCTAACATCATGTCACCTTTTCAAAAAACAGATAAAAAACCACCTACTAATCCACTGGCTTTGCCCCTGCTCTAATCCTGACTGAGCATACTAATGTTCATTACTCTGAACAGTCTGCTACTTGCATTCTTTACTCTCCCGTTCTTACCTAGACTAACATCCTCAGCCCCCTTCTCTGGACCTTCACCCTTTTCCCTTATCTCATTGCCTAGATACCTCACTCTCCTTATCAACTTGACCCTCTTAACTTTTAACTATGATAAAATGCTATAACCCTATGTAAACATATTCTATCCATACTTTCTATTTATCTTTTCTCCCTTTTTTCCATTAACTTTACTACCTATATACCTGTTTACCTTCTAACTTGCTTTTTTTAACACTTCTAACTACTAGTTTTCTTTCCCTCTACTAATTACCAATTCTGTCTTCTAGCCTTCTGACCAATGATTAATTTTATGTAGCTATACTTCAGATATCCTTAACTCAACTTTATATTTTGGTGCCTGAGCTTATCTCCTCAGCCACATGATGTGAACTTTGATTGAAATCTTTTTGTAACCTAGTTAAATAAGTCCAGACAAACTGTATTTTGTCTTTGTACATTTTTGTTGATTGATCTATTTAGTAAAGTATTCCTCATGTATTGTCTTAGTCTGATAGTGGAGCTTTTCTCCTCGGGCCTCTGCTGAAAATGGACATGTATCCAGCCAGACTAGCCCGGTTAACAAATGTAAAATAAATAAAATAAATAAATAAAATAAATCTCCCAGGGGCCTAAGGCAGTAGCTTCGACCTCAGTTAAAAACCCTCTCCCCTCTGAAAGGGAATCCAGGTCCTTAGAGAGATGGGGTAAAAAAGTATACACCTCTGCTACTCTCTCAGCTAGGGCATTGAACTGTCAGTTTCATATGATCCAATACCAGGAGTTTATGCTTGATCAGTTACCTAAGAAACTGTCCTCTGATGATTCTTTAGATAAGAAATATGTTTTAGAAATGGTGCATAACATTCAGCAGGTTAGTAACAATTCTTTAAAATGTGGCTATGATGCACTGGAGGCTTCCTTTAGATCAGCCATGACTGGCACAGTTATAAGAAGGCATGCATGGTTGAAAGAACAGGTCTTGCCGGATCATGTTAAAGCAAAACTATTAGATGCTCCTATGGATAAGGTCAGTTTAGTTGGTTCTCCTGCTCAGCAGGTACTGAAGAAAATGGAAGAGAAGGCAAAATCTGTACAAACAGTGAAAGATTTCTTACAGGTTCAGCCTCCAAGGTTTAGCAGGAACTGGCCTTCCAAAAATTGGTCCTTTCCAGACTCCTCTAAAACACAGAGAGGCAGGAATAGGCGCTCGAGAGGCAGAAATCAATCCAGAGGAGGTGCCTACAGGGGACGCCAGTGGCAAGGTAACAACCAGCGAGGCACAGACACAACTACTACCACTGCAACAGGACAATCACAGTGACTTGGCTCTGGCACCGCCTACCAGGGAACAAATTGCAGCACCCTTAGGCGGAAAGTTAGCCTTATTTTCAAAAAACTGGCACTGCATCACAAGAGACAAGTGGATTTTGCAAACTATAGACCAAGGCTACAGGTTTCATTTCCATACTTTACCAGGAAAAAGAGGAATGCCAAACCTACCACCAAATCAAAAGACAGAAGCTCTGAAACAAATAGCTCAATTAGCAAAGATGAGAGCTGTGGAAAGGGTACCATCTATGGAACAAGGAAAGGGATTTTACTCCAGACTCTTCCTGGTATCAAGAAAAGAGAAAAATTGGAGGCCTATTCTCAACCTGTCCGCTTTAAACACATTCATCATTGTTCCAAAATTCAAAATGCTGACCCTACAGCAACTTCTTCCCATGCTGGGCAAGGAGTATTGGCTGGTGACTCTAGATCTCAAGGAGGCATACCTGCACGTCCCCATACGACCAAATTGCAGAAGATACCTCAGATTTCTTGCAGGATCAGAGCATTATCAATTCTCAGCATTGCCCTTTGGCTTATCTACTGCGCCCAGAGTGTTCGCGAAATGCCTGGCATCAGTAATCGCTCGATGCAGGCTTCAGGGAATCCAAATATATCCATACCTGGACGACTACTTGATACAAGCGGACAACAAAAACAAGCTAACAGAACACTTACAAAGAGTCATTTGCTTACTGCAAGCCCTGGGATATACAGTCAATATAAAAAAATCAAGACTGATACCATCCCAAAGAATAACCTTCTTAGGTGCAGAATTGGACACAGTAAAACAGATGGCATTCCTAACTGCAGAAAAACAAGAACAACTTCCTCTCTACTTCTTGGCATTAACAAAGCAGAACAAACTAACAGCAAGGAAAGTACTGCAGGCCTTGGGCTTCATGGCATCCTGCATAATCCTGGTCCCTCATGCCAGACTGCATATGAGAAAGCTACAGTGGTACCTGAAGAATTTATGGTCTCAACACAGGCACAGCCTAGAAACCGAAATACCACTAATTCCATGCCTGAAACAAGAGTTCCTATGGTGGGCTCAGGCATGCCAGTCAAACCCAGGTTTGCCCTTCCACAGCATTCAACCAAGCCAAACCATCACAACGGACGCCTCAGACCTCGGTTGGGGCCCACATGCTGGACAAGTGCATACAAGGCTTATGGACTCCAGATCAGCTGCACCTGCACATAAATCAAAAGGAAATGCTGGCAGTAAAACTAGCAATCCAGAATTTCAGACCATTCCTCCAAGAAGGGCAGTTGATGATAAGGACAGACAACACCACAGTCATGTGGTACATCAACAAACAGGGAGGCACTCATTCATACCCTCTATGCGGATGGCACTGGACCTATGGAATATGGCTCTGAGCTACAACATTCAGTTACAAGCAATTTTTGTACCGGGAAAAGAAAACATCCTAGCAGACCTATTAAGCAGAACTACCTCGGATGCTCACGAATGGATGCTACACCCGGACATCTTCAAGGTCATCACAAGGAAATGGGGACTGCCATAAATAGACCTATTCGCATCCCCACTCAATCACCAGCTCAAGAAATTCTGCACAAGGACGTACCACCCACTTGCTTGGAAGGTGGACTCTCTATCCTTCAGTTGGAAAGGCCTGACAGCCTATGCATTCCCACCTCTTCCTTTGATGCACAAGGTGCTATTGAAAATCAAAGAGGAACGTCCAAGGATCATTCTGATAGCTCCAGATTGGCCAAGACAACATTGGTACCCATTACTGAGGAGCATGTCTTGGGGGCAGATGTGGACACTACCCCTGATTCCTTTGCTGTTAACTCAGAGCGGCTACAACACCCTGCATCCAAACCTGAAAACTCTGAAGCTGACTGCCTGGAACATTACATAAGAGCAACTAACCCAGATTTATCCCAAAGGGTTAAAGACATTATCCTTGAGGCCCGCAGACCTTCAACAAGAAGGAACTATGCAGGAAAATGGAAAAGGTTTCTCATTTGGAGTACTGAAAGGGGAAAAGATGTGTCAAAGGTAGACATTGCCAACATCCTGGAGTATTTGGCAGAACTTTTCCATACAGGCCTGTCCTACTCCTCCAAGATACATGCATCAGCTATTTCTGCAGAATACAGCTTCGATCCACCTGTCTTCTCGCATCATCTACTCAGGCTGTTTCTGAGAGGAATTAAAAATGTAAAACCTCCTAGGAAACCACCAGTACCAGCATGGGACTTGAACTTTGTGCTAGAAAAATTGACACTCCCCCCTTTCGAACCAGCAGCAACAGCAGATCTTCAACACCTATCCTGGAAAACTGCTTTTCTGCTGGCAATTACCTCAGCAAGAAGGGTTTCTGAGCTACAGGCTTTAATGGCAGTACAACCCTTCCTAATCTTCCATCAAGATAGAGTGTCCATGAGAACAAATCCTACATTTATGCCTAAGGTGGTATCCAGAGTGTCTTTAAACCAGGCTATCCACCTACCTACCATCTTACCCAAACCACAGCAGAGGGGAAAGACTGCTGCACACTTTGGATGTACATAGACAGTTGCTACTACCTGGACAGAACCAAGAGCAATAGAAAAACTGACCAGCTTCTGGTAGCATATGCAACAGGAAGGGAAGGAAAAGCAATTTCAAAACAGACAATCTCCAAGTGGATAGGAAATTGCATCAGATTCTGTTACTCCTACCATGGAAAGCAAACTCCACAGAACATAAGGCCTCATTCTACAAGGGCTACAGCCACTACCACAGCTTTCTTACGAGGAGTGGCTACCAAGGACATTATAGAGGCTGCTACTTGGACCTCCGTGCATACATTTGCCAAGCATTATAACTTACCTTTATACTCTAGATCCTGAGCAGGGTTTGCCACTGCTGTTTTGTAAGGGATCCTAACTACACCATAATTTCTTCTTCCTCCTCCCCTAGTTTGGCTATGGTATTCTACCCATTTGTAAGGACTGCAGATGCATCCTTTAAGGACATAGTACAGTTTTGTACCTACCATAAATGTAGATGTCCGAGCAGGAATGCATCTGCAGTCAGGATTACCCACCCTCCTTCCCCTCTGTGGTATTCCTAGGGTATTGGCCCATTTAATAGCTAGCTGGGGGGGGGGGTCTCTTATGGTGTATTTGTTTGTATATATGTACATACATGCTTATTGTTTGTGTTTGCCTTCTACTATTTGGAAACATTGGCATTTATCCAAAATTTAGCTATCCAAGAGGGCAACTGGCATCTGGGGCAAGAAACACTGAGGAAAGTGGCGTCGGCTGATGCCTTTATACCCGAAGAGCTGCAGCTATGACGTCGGGTGAAGTGCGACACCAGCCGAGGCCAGACCCAGACTTTGGAATCCGGCCGACCGAAGGGCTGCCTGACGACAGGACAACCCATTTGTAAGGACTGCAGATGCATTCCTGCTCGGACATCTACATTTATGGTAGGTACAAAACTGTACTTTCTCTTTGTGTATTGGTAGAGTATTGCTGCCATGCCATCAGAAGCTGCAGATCAGTCCATGACATTTTATAGTGCCATTATTGAAGTGTACATTGTGAGGCATTGGATAAAAAAATAAACGGCTAGTGTAGCTGATTGTTGATGACCAACTTTTGGAACTTGTTTTTTTCTGGCTCAGTTTCTGTATTCTTCCTTTATTTCTGAAGCTGTTACTGGGAAATGGACCTCTCCCCGAGTCATGGCATACTAAAAGTTAATAAGGTGTTTATTGGTGTGGCATAGTGGTACAGTGTAGCAGTTGCTGTCTTGTACCACTTGGTTGTCTTTTTCTGTTCTTAGCAGGGATGCTTTTTGTATGGAGTTTACTCTCCCTTTGCTCCTGTGGGTTTTGCAGTCTCTGGATTCATCAGGTGGATTGGTAGTCTGAAATTGGCCCCTGAGTGCATTTTTGTACACGTTTGCTTGGTGACGGACTAGTTCCCCATCTGAGTTTGGTTACTGTTCTCTGCTTATTACTTGCTGTCATAGGCCTTGTCCTCTTACATCTTTGAATTGGTAAAAGCTAGGAAAGAAAACCGATGGACAGAAGTCTTGCTATAGTTTCTCTAAGTAGAGAGCAGCTAATGAACAAATTGCCTCCCTGACAGCTATCAGGAATGTTGTAAGCAGCAGTGTTTTCAATAACGTGTGTGATTATTTAGCTGAGTATAGTACATGTGGTTGAATGTGGATGTTCTTCAAAGTCAATGTTGTAGCACTGATTCTTGGGTCTTCCTGCCATGCAGAAGCCCATGACCAGTCCGATTTTGAGTCTTTCCATCATCCATAGCTGAAGGACATCTGGGACTGACGTTAGTAGGGTCGATGGACAGATGTTCATGTTCTTGTTCTAATACAAGAACACTCATCCATCTAGGTAAGTGAATAAACTACGTGAAACTTCAACAAAATGTCTTTCTCCAATACCCTCCCTGTGGGAAGAATAGAGAGAGAGCTCCTAGATCTGCTAGCTAAAATTATTTTAGCTGGACTGATCCTTTGTACTCTGTTTTTGACTCTGCAAATGAAAAAAAATTCTTGAGACAATTTCTAAGATGAAAGAATTAAGTGGGAAGGGAGAGAGATTCCTGACACTCAAAGTAGACATGTTAATCTTTCTCTGTATTTATATATTTAAACATGTGTTATTCCCCTCATTGCTTGTTGAAACCTTAGAAGATGCCTTTGTAGCAATTCTGGTACTCCAGATTTTCATCTTCAAGCTGCTAAAAGACCAGGCAGAATTTTACAGGGTACAGGATTCTAACAAATCTCTTTAAAAGTCCTGTTGCTGACTTGTTGCCATCTCTGTGGACTTGGAGATAAGAGCTAAATTAGCTCCTGCTTCTTTCTAATTATCTTCTAAATGATAAGAATAGAGCATGTGATAGTTTCAGTAAAACAATATATACTTCTGCAACTCTTGTCTTTTTTAGGGCTATAAATTGTCAACATTTATGGATTTGATAATTAGAAATGGGAAACCTGCAAACTCTTTGCCCTTGACTAATCCAGACAGGCTTGGGTCAATTCTGCCCAATTAACTTGATTGACTGAAGCAATAGATGAAGGTAAATAAGTACACTCTGCATATCTTGACCTTGCAAAGGCACCTGATGCCATCACACACACTGTTGTAGATAAACTCTCTACCTGCTAAATGTAAATCCCTATCTAACTCTGGGTACCAAACTGACACAAAAAGAAACCTTGAAATTAGGGTGGGTGGCTCTATTTCCTCCAAACAACCTGTCACTAGTGATGTACCCCAGGGTTAAGTCCTGGAGCTCTTCTTCTTTAGCATTTACTTCACAGATGTCAAGCATTTGTGGCTGACCAAATTTGTCATTGATTCTAAACTTGGTGCAATCGTAAACTCCCCATAGAACACCAAAGTCTCCCAAGGCAGCCTTTCCCCAAACCAGTAGCTGGTATCAAAACCATGGACTAAAATTAAATGCCAAGAAATGTATAATCCATATCCTGTGGCAGTCATGATTTTCCTTATAGCTGCTACATTGACAACATAACCCTAAAAGTTGACCCTGTAGTGAGGGATTTGTGAACCTATGACTGATCTTTTCATCCCCACATATTCTCTTGTGTTTTTTTTTTTTTTTTGCAGCTTCTAGTAAAGGTATGGCATCCAGTTCCAGGGATGTAATCATTCCACTGTGCACTGCGGTCATAAGTCTGATCATTGAATATATAGTGTCCTATTCATTATTTACTTGTCAAAAGTACTTGTTACAACTTGAACAACCATGTTTTCTCAGTTAAAAACTACGCAGACCATCTCAAAGCCGTGTCCCTTTTCTGTGTATCATGCAATCTACCAAAGAGGAAACCCCTTGTGTATATAGACACTCAAAGACCCTATCCTGTCAGACTTGTTACACATTCAGAAGTCCAGTGATAGCATGAGCACATGCTTTTGGGATCTCTCCCTCTGCAACACATATAGAACATGTTGAAAGGTAGGCAAGTATTAAAGAATACCTCTATTATGGAAACCTCTTCCAGTTCACATAAAGGTACTTTGTTCAAATGCAGTTTTGACGAATGCATGGGAAAACACTATTTAACCTTTAGTTTAGCACCCATGTTCCTCATCAATAGGAACAGCAAGTAAATGCCCCACGTATCCTTTTTCTGCCACCTTTAGGCTATTTGTCCACAAAATATATGGGCCAAAGTTTGCCTTGGGAATGTAAGACTGGGCTTAGGATCCTCACAAGTCAGTAGCCTAGTAGATGCCCATGAATGTATAAAGGTCCGTTAAAAAATGGTGAGGAGATTCCAAGACTAAGCTGAGTGGGTTCCTGGGATACAGAAATATTGGTTAGCAACCCTAACTGTGCCTCTTTGTTATTCTTTCCCTTTCCTCTTCCCAGGGCTTCCCAAGTATGTCCGCATCTGTGGGGAAAAGGATCTTATTTCTAGTCTCCAAAGAGGCATACTGGAGGCTGATTTTAGTCCTTTCCAGACTTGACATCTTTTTGAGACTTCGTGGTTCAAAATGCTCATCCTTCAGCTGTTCTGCCACTTCTGCACTCCGGATGCTGTTTTGATTACTCTGGATTTAAAAGATGCTTGTACCCAACTAGTATAAATTTCATGTAGTGAAACCTTTAGAATAACTCTGGAAGAATAAAGCGACCATCCGCATTCACAAAATCCAAATATGGCTTATTGTAAATCCGTGAGGACAGCAGCACACAAAGTAATCCAGTACAATATTGGATATGTTAGGTTAAGGTTAATTGTACTGGATGATTTCATTGTGTGTTGCTGTCCTCAATTTTACAATAAACCATATTTGTCTTTTTTTTGGATGGTTGCTTTATTCTACCAGTTTTTTTCTAAAGGTTGCACTACATGAACGTTATACTGGTTGATTACAAGATGTTCATCGTGTTATACTGCTGCAGTCATCACACTTGGGTTATCCTGTCGTCAGGCGGTCCCGCAGTTGGCCGAATCCCAAAGCCTTGGTCCGGCGTCGGTTGTCGTCGCTTCTTCCCTGACGTCAGTGCGACAGGGGTATAAGAGGCAGCCAACGCCATTTTCTTCAGTCTTTCTTGCCGCGCGGTGCCCGAAGCAGAAGGAATTCGCAAGTGCCGGTCGGCCAGCTCCTGAGATTTTCGTCGAATTTCAGCCCGAATTCTTCTCGAAAGCTAAGTACCCCATTGGGGAAACTTTTCTTGCCTCAGACCGATGTCAGACAAAGTTAATAATTGCATTTCTTGTGGGAAGCAAATACCTCATAAGGATTTTCATTCTTATTGTATTCCTTGCCTAGGCCCAGACCATGACGTCTCTGGTTGTCGGTTTTGTGCTAGGTTCAACAAACGTACAATTAAGTGTCGGGCAGATTTCGCCCAGCATTATTTTGGCAGAAAATTTAACTATAGCATGCCGTCGGAGCAACCGACATCAGCAATGATTAAAAAATGCAAGGATAAGGACAGACAGCTAAGGCCAAGACCAGTTACTGAGGCCTCAGCCAGGCCTGACGCCGGTTCTCCGGTTTTCAGCGAGGCGCCTACGCAGCCCCTGACTACCGCTGATTCAGAAATTCTGACGGCCTCCCAGACCGAAGCAGCTGGGCCTCAGGATCTGGTTCCACCTCACCCCTCGGACGCCAGCCCTGACGGTGATCCGGAAATTTTGGATAGGCCTTCGGTTTCTGAAGGTGTCTTCAAACCGACAACTATCTCTACTAAGTCTTATGCTAAAGCTCCCTTGAAAGTTAGGAAGCGGGGTCCACACACACCTCCCACAGGCCCCATGCCTAAAAAACAGATGCTTAAGATGGCTGAGGATTTAATTACCCTTATCAGGGGATCCCAACCCCCACCTGACAAAAGGCCTAGACTAGAGGAATATTATCCTTCCTCTGACCAAACATCCATTTCCTCAGGCAACTCTGAGGACCAGGATTACTCCTTCCCTCCTTATGAAGACTCAGATGCTGAAGAGTCCATTCCCTCTGTCTCCCCCCTGAAGACTACTCTTTTGGAGAAACTTTACACACCTTGAGGGAACACTTTCACTGGGAAGGCCAAGATTACTCTGACTCCAAGAAAAGACTCAGTGTTTCTTCTTCTTCCACAGCATAGACCCCTAGCAATTCCTCCAGTTTTAGACCTTTTGGATGATGTTTTCTCCGAATCTAGTCTAAACCCAGGTTCCTTACCTCCAGCACCAGCTAAACCAGACAGATACTACCGAGTTCCTGATACTCATAAGTTTCTATATAAAAGTCCTACTGCAGACCCAGAAACCATTTCCCAGGGTCCCAAAGGGGTTAAGGCCTCTACTGCTAAGAATCCACTTCCTTCTGAAAGAGATTCCAGAGCATTAGAAAGATGGGGAAAGAAAGTGTACACGTCTGACACTTTGGCCATGAGGGCCTTAAACTGCCAATTCCACATGCTAAAATACCAACAGTACTTGATTACACAGTTAAAACAGAAAATGATCCCTCAGACAGATCAACCTGATTTCAAAGAGATGCAGGATTTGCTGCATGCAGCAGAACAGGTGGGAAAGCATACCTTACAGTGTGGTTTTGATTCATTGGAAGCCTCATGTAGAGCAGCTGTCACAGGATCTGTAATACGTAGACATGCTTGGCTAAAAGAGCAAGCCTTACCAGAACATGTCAAAGCAAAGTTATTGGATGCTCCATTGCAGAAAGATGTGGTGTTTGGTGTCAAAGCAGAGGAAGTTTTAAAGAAAATGGAAGAAAAGGCAAAATCTATGCAAACAGTTAAAGATTTCTTACAGGTACATCCTCCTCGTTTCAGCAGAAACTGGCCATCAAAAAACTGGTCCTTTCCTGCATCAGACAGACCCCAAAGGGGGTAGGTACAGATGCCCAAGGGGCAGAGGCCAGCCACAAGGTTCTTTCAGGCCTAGACAATGGCAAACAACATCTCAAAGAGGGGGAGACAAAAGATCTCAACCCTTAGGAAACAAACACAATGACTTCCCTCTTCGCCTGCCAAGCAAAATTGCCCTGGCAGCACCTTTGGGAGGAAAACTGGCTTTATTTCCACAAAATTGGCGCATCATAACAAAGGACAAATGGATTCTGGATATTATTACCCGAGGCTACAGATTTCATTTCCACACTTTACCACGGATGAGAGGCATGCCAAATCTGCCTGCAAACCAATGGGCAGAGGCACAAGCGCAAATTTCAGCTCTCATGGATATGAAATCAATTCAGAAGGTGCCTACAAAGGAGCAAGGTCAAGGTTTTTACTCAAGACTATTTCTAGTCCCAAGAAAGGACAAAGCCTGGAGGCCCATTTTAGACCTCTCAATTCTAAACACATACCTGGAGGTACCCAAATTCAAAATGCTCACACTTCAGCTTCCTCCCATGCTGGGCAAGGAGTCTTGGCTGGTAACGTTGGACCTCAGAGGCATACCTGCATGTCCCTATCAAGACAAGATTGCAGAAGATACCTCAGATTCTTGGCAGGTACAACGCATTATCAATTCTCTGCATTGCCCTTTGGCTTATCTACTGCGCCCAGAGTATTTACGAAATGCCTGGCATCAGTAATTGCATATTGCAGACAACGAGGAATACAAATTTACCCATATCTGGACGACTGCCTGATCCAAGCGGGCAGCAAGGACATTCTATTACAGCATCTGGCATTTGTAATAAAGCTGCTCAGTTGCCTAGGGTACACAGTAAACAAAAAGAAGTCAAAGCTAATACCCTCGCAACAAATAATATTCCTGGGTGCCAGCTTAAATACAATGGCCCAGATAGCTTTTCTCACGCCAGACAAACAACAATTGACTCAATACTTCAAAAAGATGACAACTTTTACCCAGCTCACTGCAAGGAAAATCCTGCAGGCTTTGGGGTTCATGGCATCCTGCATTCCACTACTCCCATATGCAAAGCTGCATATGAGGAAATTACAATGGTACCTGAAAAGTGTATGGTCTCAACACAGGCACAGCCTCAAATCAAGTATACCTCTCATTCCATGCCTTCAAAAAGAGTTCCTATGGTGGGCTCAAGCATGTCAAATAAACAAGGGTCTTCCTTTCGTCTTGCCTCCAGCAAACCAAACTATGACAACAGATTCTTCAGACTACGCCTGGGGAGCACACGTGGAAGGACAGTGCATACAGGGCAAATGGTCTGCAAAACAAATGCATCTTCACATCAACCAAAAGGAGATGCTAGCTGTGCAAAATGCACTGACAGCCTTAAGGGACCTCTTGCATCCAGGACATAAGGACAGACAACACCACAGTGATGTGGTACATAAACAAACAGGGAGGTACATACTCCTACCCTTTATGCAGACAGGCAATGACCTTGTGGAACACAGCATTGACTTACCAAGTACAACTGCAAGCACAATTCCTGCCAGGAAAGGAAAACATATTGGCAGACGAATTAAGCAGAAATATGGCAGATCCTCACGAGTGGAGACTACACCCACAAGTATTTTCAATGATAACTCAAAGGTGGGGATGTCCAGACATAGATCTATTTGCCTCCCCCAACAATTGCCAACTACAGAAATTTTGCACAAGGACTTATCACTCCCTAGCCTGGAAAGTGGACGTCCTATCATTCAGTTGGACAGCATTGACAGTCTGCCTTCTCACCACTACCTCTATTGACCAAGATATTATTGAAAGTCAGATCAGAGAGACCACAAATGATCCTCATTGCTCCGGACTGGCCACGCCAGCACTGGTACCCATTACTAAGGAACTTGTCTCTCAGCCCTCCATGGATCTTGCCTCAATTCCCACTACTGCTGACTCAGAAAAATTCTCTGATACTTCACAGCCAGCTCAGAACTTTAAATTTAGCTGCATGGAGAATACCTTGAATTGTCAATCAACACTTCTCTCAAAGGACGTCCAGAATGTCATTTCGGAGGCCAGAAGGCCCAGCACCAGAAAAACTTACTCAGACAAATGGAAGAGATTTTGTGCATGGAACCAGGCTAAAGGCCAAAATCCTTGGATACCTAACATTCCTCAAATACTGCAATACTTAACTGAGATGCTACACCAAGGCCTTTTCATTCTCATCCATTAAGATCCATGCTTCAGCCATTTCAGCTCAATATAATACAGATCCTCCAATTTTCTCACACCCTTTACTACGACAGTCTCTCAGAGGAGCTAAGAATATAAGACCCCCCAGAAACCCCCCAATGCCAGCTTGAGACCTGAACTTCGTTTTGGAAAAATTTAACACTGCCTCCTTTCGAACCAGCATTCTCAGCAGAACTACAATACGTCTTGGAAAACAGCTTTGTTGATGGCTATTACCTCAGCACGCAGGGTCTCAGAACTACAGGTACTTATTGCAGTGGAACCTTTCATCATTTTCCATCAGGACAGGGTCTCTTTACAAACTAACCCTACCATTATGCCAAAAGTAGTATCCAGTGTGGCTTTGAATCAGACCATTCATTTACCCACCTTTTATCCAAACCCCCAGAATAAAGGAGAGACTCCTTCACTCTTTGGACATTCACAGACCGCTACGTTACTATTTAGATAAGACAAAGACCTTCAGAAAAACTGACCACCTCTTTGTATCCTGTGCTGCAGGTTCACAAGGAAAGGCCATTTCAAAACAGACCATCGCCAGATGGATAGCACATTGTATCCGCTTTTGCTACTCGCACCATGGGAAAGCAGTGCCTGTTAATATTAGGTCCCATTCTACCAGGGCTACAGCAACCTTCAGCAGCCTTTCTCAGGGGGGTTCCAACCAAGGACATTCTGGAGGTAGCTACTTGGAGCTCAGTGCACACCTTTACCAAGCACTACCACCTTCACTTATACTCAAAAAAAACAGAGCTGGTTTTGCCACTGCAGTACTGCAGGGCATCCTAGCTTCGCCTAACTCAGTTTAGTACCAGCCACCCATCCATAGCTTTGGGATTCGACCCAAGTGTGATGACTGCAGCAGTATAACACGATGAACATAGTACAGTTTTGTACCTACCATAAATGTAGATGTTTGAGTGTATATACTGCTGCAGTCCAGGTTACCCTCCCACCATCCCCTCTACATACCAGGGTGTTAGTTATAGCTCCATGTTCATCAATCAATTGGATGCATGTCTATATGGTGTATTTGCTAACAGCGAGTACTACTGTTTATCTACTAAGGTTTTTTTTTTTTTTTGCATAGCTTTTGTATTGCCTTCCTAGTTGGGGGCACCTGACATCTGGGGCAAGAAAAACTGAAGAAAATGGCGTCGGCTGCCTCTTTTATACTCCTGTCGCACTGACGTCAGGGAAGAAGCGACGACAACCGACGCCGGATCAAGGCTTTGGGATTCGGCCGACTGCGGGACTGCCTGATGACAGGATAACCCAAGTGTGATGACTGCAGCAGTATATACACTTGAACATCTACATTTATGGTAGGTACAAAACTGTACTTTTTGCTTCTTTGCAGCATGGACACATGCTTCCACTTGGTCCCTAGTTTTAAAAGACGCTTCCTTACATACTCCTGTCAGTTCTGTTAGTTTATCAAAAAAACACATTGTCAAAACCCATATGGTTGAGATCATGTGGTTGACAATGCAGTTAATTGAAAACCTCACATAAATCCACAGAACACCTGCCTACAATACAGATGATGTTTTTTCAGGGGACAAACCCCCCTGCACCCCACACCCCCTGCTATTTATACCAACTCCAAGATGGCACTACCCAGGGGGAAAGGGCATATTCTCTGATCCCTACTGTACAGCAAACTCTCAGAATGGTTCACCGAACCAAATTGTCGACTGTATGGTCTAGATATGGGTTTCAACAATTTCGTCCTTTGGCCAATTGGCATAAAGCTCTGATGGCCAAGAGCTGCAGAAAATATTTAAGATTCTCTGTTATAGACTCAGTGTCGGTTACTTTACTTTACCCTGTAGGCTTTTTGCAGAACCAAGGATATTCCGAAGTTATAGCCTTTGCAGGTTCCAAGGAATGTGCATCTGCCTTTGGCCGAATGATTTTGATTCATGCTACTTCCATTTCAGAGGTACTTAAAGACTTGAAATTCTCCATGACCCTTCAGAGTGTGGGATTCACTCTGTCTAAAGCAATCCTCTTTAATTCTCTCATCTAGAGTGGTTTTCTTAAGTTGTCTAATATGCAACACATTGCATATAGCCTTTCCCTTCCACACAAAACACTGGCTTTACATCATAATCAGCCCCCTTTTCCCAGTTTTTTCTACATGGGGTCGGGGTATCGTGTTAATTGTAGCCATCTCTCTCGTTTCAGTGCCACACTCCTGCCTTCAACACTCATGCCTGATTGTTGCAGATCTTCTTTCACACAGTCCATCCAGCTCTTTGCTGGATGTCCTTGATTCCTCTTACTTCTTACTGTCTGTCCCAAATTTTCCTCACCAGATTGTCTTCTGCTTTTCTACACATGTGCCCGAACCACCGTAATCTGTTCTCTTTGATCTTTTCTGCAATTGGAGCTACTTTGGCTTCTGCTCTTATGTCCTCATTTCTTCATCTGTCCCACAGTGTGCATCTTACCACCTTTCTCAGTCACTTCATTTCCATCATCTCTAGCTTCTTCAGCTGTTCTGCCTTTACTGCCCAGGTTTCTGTACCGTATAGTAGTACTGGTTGCACCATTGTCTTGTGCATCTGGCTTACAAAGGCTACTTTTCTGAACCTAGAAAAACAGAAGTCTGCCTGAGCAAGAGAATTTCTAAAGATTCCAGAATTCATGGCTTTAGACATTCTCATGTTCCCTCATACTAGGATTCATATGATAACATTTCAGTGGTTGCAGGTCAGTGTGGACCCAACACCAAAATTTTTTCAGCCAACAAATTCCAGTCATTCCTACTCTGGTTTAGGACGTACCCTGGTAGGCCAGAAATTTTAGTTCTTGGTCCCCTTTGTATAGTCTCTGACAGTGCAAAGCATTTAGACAGATGACTGACTTGGCATGGAGAGCCTGCATCCAAGTAACAAACGCTCACAGTGTCTCAGTGAGCTAGAAGTTTCAGTATGACTTTCCACCGATTCTCAAAGTGCTGCTAAAGATAAATAGGATAATTCAAGGAGACAGGTGCTGACTCCACTTTTGGCCATGGCAACATTGGATGTGCTCCTGTGTCAGTGTTATAGTATTCTTCACTATGGGTATCTCCTGCCAAGGGTAGCCCAACATCCGTCCAGTGTACCAGAGCCTTCAGATCTGGAATATGCCGTACGTCACGCATGTGCTCTCCATTCAGGAACCAGGGCATAAAGATGACATATGGCCACAGTTACCTAGGATAGTTTTCTGCCGCTCCAGAGTCGCCATAGTTTGCTATTCTGAACACCCTTTTTCTGTGCTGAATACCTAACCATCAGTTAAGTGCTGTATTGGGGTCTTTTTTTATTTTTCTTTTGGTACTGTTCTCTCTTGGTTACCTGAAGTTCATGTTATCCAAGAAGGGAGAATGTCAGTGTGGGAGGCAGACTCCTCTCAAGGATTGTCACAAACAGTGTCTTTTTTTTTTTTTTTTTTTTTTTTTCTGGGTGCTTCCCACAGCCAAATGTTCTGTAGCATTTGTAAAGTGTTTGTGCCTAAGACTGTTAAAAGGTGGTTGTCTTCCCTGGCCTATCTATCTCGACAACCAGAGGCTTAAACTGTTAGCTCAGGATAGCATGGCAAATCGCCTAACCCAGATGTACAGTTAAGTAAGAAGACCAAGAAATCTCAGCCAGATTCTTTGGCTGTCCAGCCTCCACCGGTTACTTCTTTAGAAGCGGTTGATGGCGCTATAGGCCATCTGGTGTGTGTATGATTCCTCTGCTGTGCCCCATATTGGAGGCCATCATGGATTGTTTCTTTTGCACGTCCTCTGAGGGTTTGCAGGTGTCTGTTGTGGACATTGAGGGGGAACCATGGATGTTCATTGTGTTACACTGCTGCAGTCATTACACTTGGGTTATCCTGCCGTCAGGCGGTTCCCCAGTCGGCCTGAGTTCCAAAGTCTTGGTCCGGCGTCGGTTGCTGTCGCCTCTTCCCTGACGTCAGTGCGACAAGAGTATATAAGATGCAGCCGACGCCATTTTCTTCAGTCTTTCTTGCCACACAGTGCCCAAAGCAGAAGCAGTTCGCAAGTGCCGGTCAGCCGACTCCTGGGGTTATCTTTCCGAATCCAGAACCAAAGTCTTCTAAAAAAGCTAAGTACCCCGTTGGGGAAACTTTTTCTTGCCTCAGACCGATGTCAGTAAAAGTTAATAACTGTATTTCTTGTGGGAAGCAAATACCTCATAAGGATTTCCACTCCTATTATATTCCATGCCTAGGCCCAGACCACGACGTCATTGGTTGTCGGTTTTGTCCTAGGTTTAACAAGCGCACTATTAAACTTCGGTTTGATTTTGCCCGACATTATTTTGGCAGAAAATTCAATTACACCATGCCGTCGGAACTTCTGACAACCAGAATACATAAAAAGCACAAGGGCAGGCATCCGAGGCCCAAAACTGACTACGAGGCTTCTTCTAGGCCGGTCGCGGTTCTCTGGTTTTCAGCAAGGCGCCTACGCAGTCCCTGACGACCGCTTCCACAGACCGCCTCCGACTCCCACGTGGAGCTGGCTAGGCCTTCGGACGCAGTAGTTATTCAGATTACCGAACCTAACCCTACAGAGGGAACCGAAGTAGCTGAGCAATCCACAGCTACAGAGGGAGTTTTCAGACCTACCCAGTTAACCATTAAAATCCTCTGTTAAGTCTAAGCCCCCCTTAAAAGCAAAGAAACAGCAGCACTCTCCAGGACAGGCTTCCATGCCTAAGAAACAAATGCTAAAAATGGCCGAAGTCCTAATCACCCTGATCAGGGGGTCCCATCCCCCTCCTGATAAAAGGCCCAGACAAGATGCAGACTATGAATCTTCCGACCAGGTGTCCATTTCCTCAGACTCATCCTCAGACCTAGGATATTCCTTACCCCCTTATGAGGATTCTGATGCTGAGGAATCAATTCCATCAGCCTCTCCGCCTGAGGGACTACTCCTTTGGAGAGACCTTACATATCATGAGGGAACATTTCTACTGGGAAGGCCAGGATTACTCAGAATCGAAGAAAAGGCTCAGAGACTTCCTTTTATTGCCTCAACACAGACCCCTTGCTATCCCGCCAGTATTAGATATTGTGGATGATGTGTACACTGAATCCAGCTTAAACCCTGACTCCTTACCCCCAGCCCCAATTAAACCTGATAGATAATACAGAGTCCCTGACTCTCACAAATTTCTGTACAAAAGCCCTGTTACTGACCCTGAAACTATTTCTCAGGGACCCAAAGGGGTTAAGGCCTCATCAGCTAAAAACCCAGTTCCCTTTGACAGAGATTCCAGAGCATTAGACAGACGGGGAAAGAAAGTATATACGTCTGCAAGTTTAGCAATGAGAGCCTTGAATTGCCAGTTTCATATGCTAAAATATCAGCAATTTTTAATGTCTCAGTTGAAACAAAAGATGCTTTCAGATTCAGATCCTCCTAATTTTAAAGAAATGCAGGATTTAGTGCATGCAGCTGAACAAGTGGGAAAACATTCTTTGCAATGTGGGTTTGATTCCTTAGAGGCCTCCTGTAGAGCAGCAGTTACAGGCTCTGTCATTAGAAGGCATGCTTGGTTAAAAGAACATACATTACCAGATCATGTTAAGGCCAAATTATTGGATGCACCTTTGCAGCGGGATGTGGTGTTTGGAGTTAAGGCAGAGGAGGTATTAAAAAAAGATGGAGGATAAGGCAAAATCTATGCAAATGGTGAAAGATTTCTTACAGGTTCAGCCTCCTCGTTTTATCAGAAATTGGCCAACAAAGAATTGGTCCTTTCCAGTTGCAGACAGGCCTCAAAGGGGCAGATATAGACGTCCAAGAGGTAGAGGTCAGGCACAAGGCCCTTACAGACCTTGACAATGGGGTACACCAGGCCAGAAATAAGGGGAAGACAGGCCTCAACCTTATAAAAAGCAGCCTCCATGACTTTCCACTACAGCTGCCAAACAGCTCTCTTGGCAGCCCCCTTAGGAGGAAATCTGGCACTTTGGCATTGCATCACCAAAGACAAATGGGTTCTCAACATTATATCTCAAGGTTACAGGTTCCACTTTCACACTCTGCCAAGGTTAAAAGGAATGCCAACTCTGCCACCAAATCAATGGGCAGAGGCTCAAAAACAAATTACAGCACTCATGGACATGAGAGCTATTCAAAAGGTACCACCACAAGAGCAAGGACAAGGATTTTACTCCAGACTCTTTCTGGTTCCCAGAAAGGACAAAGCCTGGAGACCCATTCTGGACCTTTCTTCTCTGAACACTTACCTGGATGTTCTGAAATTCAAAATGTTGACACTACAGCAGCTTCTTCCCATGCTTGGCAAGAAAGCTTGGCTCGTAACTTTGGACCTCAGAGGCATACCTGCATGTCCCTATCAGACAAAACTGCAGAAGATACCTCAGATTTCTAGCTGGTTCAATGCAGTATCAATTCTCTGCACTGCCCTTTGGCTTATCTACTGCGCCCAGGGTCTTCACGAAGTGCCTGGCACCAGTAATTGCATTTTGCAGGCAAAAAGGAATTCAAATTTATCCATACCTGGACGATTGCCTGATTCAAGCAGAGAGCAAGGACATTCTTCTAAAGCATCTGGGGTACGTAAAAAAGTTAAGTTGCCAGGGGTACACAGTAAACGCAAAGAAATCAAAACTAGTACCCTCACGACAAATAATATTCCTGGGTGCCAGCTTGAACACAACGGCCCAGATGGCTTATCTCACGCCAGACAAGCAAGGACAACTGACTCAATACTTTCATTTAATGGCAACAAAGACCCAACTCCCTGCAAGAAAAATTCTGCAGGCCTTGGGCTACATGGCATCTTGCATACTACTAATTCCATATGCCAGACTGCATATGAGGAAACTACAATGGTACCTAAAGAGTGTATGGTCTCAACACTGTCAAAGTTTGGAAACAGTTATAGCACTAATTCCTTGCCTTCAACAGGAGTTTCACTGGTGGGCTCAAGCTTGTCACCTCAACACGGGACAGCCTTTTACTGCACCCACAGCCAGGCAGACACTGACGACAGATGCATCGGATTACGCCTGGGGAGCACATGTGGCAGGAAAATGTATTCAGGGCGAGTGGCCCACAGAGCAAAGACATTTCCACATCAATCAAAAAGAGATGCTAGCTGTACAAAATGCAATTATATTTTTCAAGGACCTGCTGCATCCAGACAATTACTACTAAAGACGGACAACACCACAGTTATGTGGTACATAAACAAGCAAGGGGGCACACACTCCTACCCCCTCTGCAGACAAGCCATGACCCTGTGGAGCACCGCTTTAAACTACCAAGTTTATCTGCAAGCACTGGCAGACGACCTAAGCAGAAACATCATGGATCCCCACAAATGGGAATTGAGCCCACAGATATTCATAATGATAACGCAAAAATGGTGGAGACCGGACATAGATCTGTTTGCATCCCCAATGAACTGCCAATTACAGAAATTCTGCACAAGGAGCTACCATCCACAAGCATGGAAAGTGGATGCCCTCTCATTCAGCTGGAAAAAAACTACAAGTATACGCTTTCCCTCCTTTATCTCCTTCCAAAGGTACTCATAAAAGCCAGGCAGGAAGAGCCAAAGATGATCCTGATTGCACCAGACTGGCCACGCCAGCACTGGTACCCAATCTTAAATAACTTAGCACAAGAACTACCCTGGATTTTGCCTCAAATCCCACAGTTGTTGACACAGCACAACAATCCGATACTTCACAGCCAGCTAAAGACCTTAAATCTAGCTGCATGGAAAATTCCTTAGCCAAGCAAGCATTGCCTCTCTCCAAAGCTGTTATGGATGTCATTCTGGAGGCCGGAAGGCCTAGCACCAGGAAAGCCTACTCGGATAAATGGAAGAGATTCTGTGTTTGGAACCAAGCGCACAGCCTTGACCCTCTTGTCCCAAACATTCCTCAGATACTTCAATACTTAACTGAGATGTTGGACAAGGGCCTCTCCTTCTGATCCATCAAGATCCACGCCTCAGCCATTTCTGCTCATTACAACATGGATCCACCAATTTTTTCTAATCCTTTGTTCAAACAGTACCTCAGAGGGGCTAAAAACATGAGACTGCCCCATAGAGCACCTACACCAACTTGGGACCTCAACTTTGTTTTGGAAAATTTAACTTTTACCTCCTTTTGAGCCAGCTAACACAGCTGAATTAAAATACATCTCTTGGAAGACTGCTCTGCTACTGGCAATAACATCAGCATGAAATTTCAGAATTACAGGCACTAATGGCAGTGGAACCTTTCCTCATCTTCCACCAGGACAGGGTGTCCTTAAGAACTAACCCTACGTGTATGCCAAAGGTGGTATCAAGTGTGGCTCTAAACCAAACTGTTCACTTGCCAACTTTTTATCCAAAGCCACAGAACAAAGGGGAGAGACTACTACATACTTTGGACATTCACAGGCAGTTACGCTTCTACATGGACAAAACCAAAGCTTTCAGAAAATCTGAGCAATTATCGGTAGCATACGCTGCAGGAGCACAGGGAAAGCCATTTCAAAGCAGACTATTTCAAAATGGATAGCACACTGTATACGTTTTTGCTATACCCACCATGGGAAACCTGTACCTAGCAGCATTAGAGCTCACTCCACCAGGGCAACAGCCACTTCAACTGCCTACCTTAGAGGAGTGCCTACCAAGGATATTTTGGAAGCAGCGACATGGAGTTCTGTGCATACCTTCACCAAACGTTACCATTTGCCTTTTATATTCCAAATCCAGAGCTGGCTTTGCCACTGCTGTGCTGCAGGGCCTTATAGCCACCCCTAATGCCTTTATAGAGCCAGCCTCCCTACCTCAGCTTTGGGATTCCACCCAAGTGTAATGACTGCAGCAGTGTAACACGATGAACAATAGTACAGCTTTTTACCTACCATAAATGTAGATGTTCGAGTGTAAACACTGCTGTAGTCCAGGTTACCCTCCCTCCTTCCTCTCTTACTTTCTGGCACGTACCTAGGTCATCTACCCTTTAATTACCTATGGGGAGTATTTGATGGTAATTAAATATGGTTGTTTGCTTTTCTTTTGTATATTTTATTAGCAATTTGAATTGCCTACCTATTTGGGGGCACCTGACATCTGGGGCAAGAAAAACCGAAGAAAATGGCATTGGCTGCATCTTGTATACTCCTGTCGCAC
Source organism: Protopterus annectens (assembly GCF_019279795.1). Classification (NCBI taxonomy): domain Eukaryota; kingdom Metazoa; phylum Chordata; order Ceratodontiformes; family Protopteridae; genus Protopterus; species Protopterus annectens. The sequence continues at coordinate 1,093,361,174 of NC_056739.1, read as the reverse complement.
TGATGTCAGAGAAGAGGTGACAGCAACCGACGCCAGACCAAGATTTTGGAACTCAGGCCGGCAGAACTGCCTGACTGCAGGATAACCAAGTGTAATGACTGCAGCAGTGTTTACACTCTAACATCTACATTTATGGTAGGTACAAAACTGTACTTTTGATTTATCTCTGGAGGCTGTAGAGGGATTCCCAGGTTCTGGTCAGGAAAGAGGTTCTGGGTACTCTTGCTGAATCGTGTCAAGGGTTGAAACCTCTGGTGTAGGTTAAGGCTGACATCCCTGTCAAGAAAAAGCAGAAGACTTGAGTATACTTCTGTATACCTTAGAGCCTCAGAGGGAATGGCAGGAGTTTACTCAGGGCCTGTTTAATGCCTTAATCGCTCTGAAACTTCCCCAAGAGGTTTCTGTGCCGACTCCCCCTTGGACTTTCAACTCCTACCAAACAGGTTAGGGAACCAATTTCTTCAGATGAGGATCCAGTCTGATGAAGGGTCCATTGTCTAACTCTTCTCAGATGCCTTCGCCTTTGGCTTATAGTTCTGATGAAGAGTCAGTTAGTCCCTTGTCTAGGAATTGTCTTTTGGGAACAGAATAGCTAGAATGATGTACTTAAAGTGGGATTCTTCTCTAGTGCCTGATATCCAGAAAAGGCATTATGAGCTGCTTTAGTTGGAAACTTCTAAATCTCCTGCAGTATCTCCTGTGTTGGCTGCTTTTAGACACCTTTATAGCTGCTTCTAGGTCTCCTGATTCTCCGCATACTGCTCCAAAGAAACCCGACAGGTTCTGTAAGGTTCCTGGTTATTGTCAGTTCTTGTTTAAGTACCATTCTGCTGATCCTGCTGTGTTGTCTGTCTCGTCTGGCAAACTTTCTTAGCTTTTGGCCGCTTCAAGCTTCTGCCTTCAGATAAGGATAGGAGAGCAATGGAGAGAATGGTAAGGTTTATACTGCTTCTACTTCAGCCTTTTGGGACATCAGTTACCAGACCCACATGACCAGTTATGCTCTGGCTTTGATTGCCTTTCCTTGTCAGGTTATTTCTGACCTCCCTGATGATGAAGCAGTGTCTTCCGCTCTCCCCATTTTGGGTTCTACCAATCAGTGGCTCGCCATTGGTCCAGGTGCAGCTAAGATTCTGCTGATGCCTTTTCCAGAACTGCTGCCTTTGGGTCTGCCCTGAGGCATTACTGTTGGCTTCACCTGCAGCCATTAACCGAAGACATTAAAGTGAAGTTATTGGATGCGCCTTTAGATAATTAAAATATCTTTTGGACTGACTGCTGCTACTGATGTTTGTCCCTTCAGGAAAAAGGTAAAGCTTTGCAGGACCTTTAAACATATTCTGTCCCCAAGTTCCAGAGGAACTGCTTTACTAGATCTACTTTTGTTCACAGGGAGTCTTGTCGGGCCTCTCAAGGCAGGAAGGGTGGTAGGTCAGCTCCTCCTGCTAAGACTTCTCTGGCAAGCCTATTTCTCTTTAACATCTCCCCCCACCCCTCGGCCAGGTTCCCTTGTCCCTTCGGCTCTATGTCTTCCAAACTGGCATCCCATCACTTTGACGACTTGGGATGTTCTTCGTGCTTCACTGTTGCAGTCATCACACTTGGATCATCTGCTTGCAGTAGCCCTCAGTCGGCCTGATTATCAAAGTCTTGGGTCCTGTGTAGATTGCTACCTCATCTTCCGTGACATCAGGTAGTCAGGGGTATAAAGCATGCAGCCGACTCCATTACATCAGACTTGCCGTGCGGTGCCTGAAGCAGTTTGCAAGTGCTGGTCGGCCGACTCCTGAAATTTTCGTTTTCGAGTTTCAGAACCGAAGTCTTCAACTAAAGCTAAGTACACCGTTGGGGAAACTTTTTCTTGCTCTAAACCGATGTCAGTAAAAGTCAATAATTGTATTTCTTGTGGAAAGCAAATACCTCATAAAGATTTTCATTCGTACTGTATTCTGTGCCTAGGCCCTGACCACGAAGTACCTCGCTGTCTTTTTTGTGCCTTATTTAAACCACGAACTATTCGTCGGTATATTTTCGCTTCTAAATATTTTGATGCTCGGTTCAGTTATCCAGATATGTCTTTGGTAAGCCACCAGACTACCGACTTTCCGAAAAAAATGCAAAGATTAAGACTGAGACAAGCCGGCTAGGTCCAAAGCTGCCGACGAAGCTTCTCCTAAGCTAGTCGCCAGTTCGCCGGTACTCGGTGAGGCACTTTCACAACCCCTGATACCTGCTACTTTAGATTCGCAGGCCTCTACTAAGACCCATTCGGAGTCCGGTATGCCGCGAGATGCTTCATCTGAGGAACCTGCAGATGTCTCTCCCTTGGATGGGTCCGGAGCCACTGTGCAGACACCGGCTTCTGAGGGTGTATTCAGGCCTACTGACTTATTAAATCGACACCATCTTCTTCTTCAAGGCCTAAAACTCGAACCATGTCTAGGAAACAGACGACCAGACCGCATGGTCAGGCCTCTATGCCTAAAAAACAAATAAGAATGGCTGAAGATCTTATTACTTTAATCAGGGGAAGCCAACCTTCCCCCTTGAAGAGACCTAGGACTGAATTTGCTTATGATACTTCTGACCAAGATTCTGAAATTTCTGTTTCCTCTGATGACCAGGATTTACCCTTATCCACCTATGAGGATTCTGATGCAGAGGACTCTATTCCCTCTGCTTCTCCCCCAGAGGAGTTTTCTTTTGGTGAAACCTTGCATACTCTTGGGGAGCATTTTCACTGGGAAAGCCAGGATTACTCTGATTCTAAATAGAGGCTTAGAGATTTCTTACTCCTGCCCCACAAAGGCCTTTAGCTATCCCTCCTGTTCTGGACATTGTTGATGATGCCTTTTCGGAATCTAGCTTGGGCCCTGACTCTTTACCTCCTGCTCCCAGAAAATCTGATAGATATTACAGGGTTCCTGATTTTCATAAATTTTTTTAAAAAATACTACTGCGGATCCTGAGACCATTTCACAGGGACCCAAGGGCATTAAGGCTACTACTGCCAAAAATCCTTCCCCCTCTGATAGAGATTCCAGAGCCCTGGATAGATGGGGTAAGAAGGTATACACCTCTGCAACCTTGGTCATCTAGGCCGTAAATTGCCAATTTCATATGTTAAAGTATCAGCATATTATTGGATTGCTTAAACAGAAAATGATGATTCCTGATTGTGCTGAAAATAAGGATTTACAGGATTTAATGCATTCTGCTGAACAGATTGGAAAACATACTTTGCAATGTAGTTTTGATTCACTAGAGGCATCTTGCAGGGCTGCTGTCACCGCGTCTGTAATTAGAAGGCATGCTTGGCTTAAGGAGCAATTTTTGCCAGATCATGTTAAAACTAAATTGCTGGATGCTCCCTTAAATCAGGACCGCCTGTTTGGTAACAAAGCCGAAGTTGCTCTTAAAAAGATGGAGGGAAAAACTAAATCTATGCAAACTGTTAGATTTCTTACAAGTGCAGCCTCCAAGGTTTAGTAGGCATTGGCCCTCAAAAAAAAACGGTCCTTTCCTGCCTCTTCCAGGCCTTCTCAGTTCAAACCCAGAACCAGCAGAACAACCAAGCTTCAGTCCCAGGGTACGCACAGGACTAAGCAGTGGGGGGCTCACACTTCCAAATCAGGGAGTAGTAAGACTCCCTATGGTAAACGTCTCAATGATTTGACTTTAAATCTTCCAAGCACTTCTCAACTGACTGCTCTTTTAGGGGGAAAGATTGCTCTGCAAGCAAAAAAACTGGGAACTCATTACCCAGGACAAATGGGTTTTAAACATAGTTTTCAGAGGATACAGATTTCACTTCCAGACGTTACTAATTCCAAACTGTTGGCCAGATCTACCACCAAATGAGTGGGCAGAAGCCTAAAAGCAAGTACTCTTGTCTTTTTAAGATTAGAGGCTATTCAGACTGTACCAGAAGAGGAAAAGGGACAAGGTTTCTAATCGACTTTTCCTGGTATCCAGAAAAGGCAATTCATGGTGTCCTATCCTGGACCTTTCTATCCTAAACACCTTTTTGGCGATTCCAAAATTCAAGATGCTAACTCTTCACCATTTGCTTCACATGACAGGCAAAGATGCCTGGTTGGCAACACTAGATTTAAAGGAAGCCTACCGGCACATCCCAATAAGGGAATCTTGCAGAAGATACTTACGCTTCAAAGCAGGCTGCATGCACAAAGCAGGCTGCATGCACTATCAGTTGTCTGTACTGCCCTTTGGCTTATCTACTGCGCCCAGGGTATTCACAAAGTGCCTAGCTCTAGTCATTGCCTTTTGCAGGCAAAGAAATATTCAGATATACCCATACCTGGACGATTGTCTAATTCAGGCAGAAAGCCAGGACATGCTTTTGAATCATCTGGCCTTTGTACATAAGGTGCTAACTTGTCTGGGGTACACCGTAAACGAAAAGAAATCCCACCCAATAGCCTGTCAACAAATTATATTGCTAGGAGCAAGCTTGAATACAACTTCCCAGATGGCTTACCTCATGCCAGAGAAACAAATCCATTTTATAACCTACTTAAAACAAGTGGCCACAAAAACCCTGCTATCTGCAAGACAAATACTGCAAGCTTTGGGGTTCATGGCCTCCTGCATTCTGTTAATTCCATATGCAAGCATATGAGGAAACTACAGTGGTATCTAAAAAGCCTATGGTGTCAACATTCTCAAGATTTAGAAACAATGATTCCTGTCATACTTTGCCTATGCCTAGAGTTCCTTTGGTGGGCAGAGGCCTGCCACCAAAACAAGGGACTACCTTTCACACCACCCCCTGCCACCCAAACCCTAACAGACGCATCAGACTATATGCATGGGGGGGCTCACCTGGCAGGAAAGTGCATTCAGGGCAAATGGAACCAAAGTCAAATTCACCTGCATATCAATCAAAAAGAAATGCTAGCTGTACAGAATGCTCTGACAACCTTAAAGGGCCACATTCTTCCAGGGCAACTAATGGTAAAGATGGACAACACCACTGTTATGTGGTACATAAACAAGCAGGGGGGTGCACATTCTTACCCCCTCTGCAGACTAGCCATGGCATTGTGGAACACAGCCTTGAGCTACAAAGTGCACTTACAAGCTCAATTCCTGCCAGGAAAATTAAATACACTGGCAGACGGACTATGCAGAAACCTCATGGACCCACACGAGTGGAAACTGGAACCAAGAATTTTCAACATGTCAAGCATATGGGGGAGCCCAGATATAGACCCGTTTGCCTCTCCCCAGAACTACCAGTTGGACAGATTTTGCACAAGGACTCCCCACAAACAAGCTTGGAAAGCAGATGCTCTGTCCTTCAGCTGAAAAACCTGTCAGTCTATGCCTCCCCCTCTCTGCCTCTGCTCTCCAAAGTACTACTAAAAATCAAACAGGACAAACCAAGGATGATTTTGATTGCTCCAGACTGGCCACGCCAACACTGGTACCCCCTCCTGCGCAGTGTGTTACTGTTCTCTCCATGGCACCTGCCTCAGACTCCTTCCCTGCTTTCTCAGCAGGAGAACCAGATTCTGCCCCCTCAGCTTCTAACTCTGAACCTTGCAGCCTGGCTAATTACTTAATCTCTCCTTTACCATCCCTCAGCAAACCTGTGATGGGTATCATTTTAGAGGCAAGGAGGCCTAGTACTTGAAAATCTTATGCAGAAAAATGGAAAAGATTCTGTGCCTGCAGAAAAATGGAAAAGATTCTGTGCCTGGAACCAATCTCAAGGGATGAGCACAGCAGCACCCAATTTACCTCAGATTTTACAATACTTAACTGAGATGCTTCACAAGGGCCTGTCTTTTTCCTCCATTAAAATCCACGCCTCAGCCATTTCGGCTCATTATAATACAGAACCTCCCGTCTTCTCTCATCCACTGCTCAAGCAGTTCCTCACAGGGGCCAAAAATTTGAGACCACCCAGGAGAGCTCCAACCCCAGCCTGGGACCTTGACTTTGTTTTGGAGAAACTCACTCTACCTCCTTTAGAGCCAGCTGCTACTGCAGACATAAAATTTCTTTCTTGGAAAACAGCTTTCCTTTTAGCAATCACTTCAGCTAGAAGGGTATCTGAATTACAGGCCCTTATGGCAGTGGAGCCTTTCATCATCTTTCATGCAGACAGGGTGTCCCTCAGAACCATTCCATCGTTCATGCCCAAGTTGGTATCCAGTCTATTCATTTGACAACCTTCTTTCCCAATCCACAGAATAAAAGGGAACAGATATTGCATTCCTCAGATGTGCACAGACAACTTAGATTCTACTTGGACAGGACTAAACCTCAAAGGAAATCTGAACAACCGCTGGTGGCATTTGCTGCAGGGGCAGAGGGGAAGGCCATTTCAAAGCAAACCATTTCTAAATGGGTAAGCCATTGCATTCATTTCTGCTGTAAGCACCATGGAAAACCTATCACCCAGGGGATCAGATCTCACTCCACCAGGGCTGCATCTACCTCTACAGCCTTTCTCAGAGGCATCCCTACCAGGGACATCCTAGAAGCTGCTACCTGGAGTTATATACATACTTTCAACCAGCATTATTATTTGCTAATTTTCTCTAAATCCAGAGCTGGCTTTGCCACTGCATTCTTGCAGGGCATTATAGCTGGCCCTAATGCTATCTAAATTCCTCCTCCCAACCATAGCTTTGGGAATCTATCCAAATGTAATGATTGCAACAGTGAAACAGTTGTGTACACTTACCATAAATGTAGATGTTCGAGTGTATTCACTGTTGCAGTCCTGGTTATCCTCCCTCCAGCCGCCTAACTTCTTTTGGCTATACCTCTATTTTCCTTTACTATGCTTAAAAGCCTTTTTGTTGTATTTGCTTTTTTGTTGGAGGTATATCTTTATACTTTAATTGCTTCCCATTAGGGGGGCACCTGACATCTGGGGCAAGAAAAACTGATGTAATGGCATCTGCTGCATGTTTTATACCCCTGACTACCTGATGTCATGGAAGAAGGGACAGCAACCGACGCAGGACCCAAGACTTTAATCAGGCCGACAGGGCTACCTGCAAGCAGATAACCCAAATGTAATGACTGCAACAGTGAATACACTCCAACATCTACATTTATGGCATCTACATTTATGGTAAGTGTACACAACTGTACTTTCTCTGCTTTATCCTTTGGCTTCACTAGTGTCCCAAGGGTATTCACAAAATGCCTAGCTCCTGTGATTGTCTTTTGCAATGTTCATAGCATTCAGATTTTTCATTATCTGGACAACCTGTTTCTTTAAGCACCTTCTCTCTGTTGCCTGTTTCAGGATCTGGAGTTCACCATCTCTCTCCATGTCTGGGGTTCACTGTCCGCTTCTAAAAATATGTCCTGACCCCCTTTCAGGAGCTTGAGTATGAGTTGCAGGATTCAGACAGTGTAAATGTTAGCCTGTTTTCCACCTCCAAAGGTTTTGTCATCAACAGCTTTCTTTCAATATCTTCTTCCTCTGCCTGCTATTCAGCCAGAGTGTTTCTCCAAGTCCTGGGATTCGTGGCCTCTTCTATTCCAGTACTCCCTTTTGCCAGACAGCACATGCCGACAGCTTCAAGGGTACCTCATATCAGTTTGCCTTCAACATTGCCACCCTCTGGATTTCAGAGTGCCTCTCCTTCCTTGTTTAAATTGAGGATTCTAGTGGTGGATTCAGCAACTTACCCTCAACCCAGGACTGCCCTGTTAGCTTCCAGTCCCTTCTCATGAACTGTTCATGATGAGTCAGACAGGGGGTGGTGGCTTCCTGTGGTCACCTGAAACTTCAAGATGTCCTTCTATTCTCTTGTTGCAGTATTCCAACTCTTGAGTTTCCCTCTCTTGCTACCTGAGCATCCAGCCAGTGTACAAAAGCTTCTAGTCACTGCTAGGTGCGTGGGACATCTGATGTTGGCTAAGGGAATGTGGGCCATATGCGTGCACCAGTCCTCAGAACTTCTCTGCCGCCAGTTGAATGTCAGCTGTTCCTGCCGTACTAGCTGTCTGATCAAAAATTTTTAAGATGAATAGCCCTTTGGGGACATTTTGTTTGGGTCATTGCACGACTGTGTGGGTTCATGTCATCCCAGAAGGGAAAGTCCAGGTGTGTTTTTCAGATTCCCCGTAAAGACGCCCACGAGCTTTGCCTTTTTTGTTTAGGGCCTATGCCCTACCACAAGTCCTGCTCCATTTGCCAGGCCTTCATTCCAAAAACCTTGTGTAGCAGTCTGCATGCGTTAAATATTTATCTTTGAGAATCGGTGCTCAGGCGCTTAGCTTTAGGTATGGAGAGGTTGTCCGGTCAGCCCATCCTGCCCCTCACGAAAAAGGCCAAAATTGCTAGGCCTGAATCTGTAGCGGCACCTCTTCCACTTGACGTTCTCCTGTCATTGAAGTCAGCCTGGAGGAACGATCGGTCGCCGCTATGGGTACAGCCGGTACCGATGTGGAAGTTGCAGAACCCAGAGTCTAAGGCACTTCCTTGGAGGTTATGTAGATGTCTTCAAATGGCGAGGGGGAACCTCTGCTTGTTACTGGCTGCCCGGATGGATCCCTCCACTACTTAGGGTACTGATCCCAGGCCTACCTTGGCTCTGATGCCTGCTAGGCCTTCCCTTAAAAAGAAAGGGAAAAGGAAACCTGTTTCTCTCCCAGTTGAGAGTCAGATAGATTGGCAAGCCTTTTCTCAGAATCTTTTCAATGCCATTATGCTGTGAGGCCTGCTGTACCCTTACCCTCCCCAGTGGTTCCTCCTGTGATGAGCCCTATGCCTCAGCCCTTAGAAACTTCACAGGCTGAAGCTGAGAAATCCTCTGACTTTTCCTCGGAGGACTCCCTTTCATATGTCTCACAATTGCCATCCCCCGTTGGCTATGCCTCCCTGGAGGAAGAATCTGCAGAGGCAGATTCTCCAGCTGAGGATCTCACCTTTGGGGAGACCATTGAAAAGATGAAAACATTTTCAGTGGGACTCCTCTGAGATGACAGAAGTTCAGAAAATATATTATGAACGTCTTCAGGTGGACTCCCCTGCCCCTTCAGCTATTCCTCCAGTACTGCCAGTATTTCTGGGCACATTTAATGCAGCATCACTCAATCCTGACTCTCAGCCTCCTGCACCCTGAAGGCCTGACAGATTTTACAGGGTCCTTGAGGAGCCAAATTCCTTGTCAAGTGTCCTGAGCGGACCCTGACACTGTTTAACTGTCAGCTGATAAGGCATCTAAACTCCTTCCGTCTTCCTCACTTCTGTCCACAGATAGACAGCAAGGCCATGGAACGCCTAGGGAAGAAGGTTTACACTTCCTCTACCTTGGTATTCGTGGCAATAAATTGCCAAACCCGTATGTCCAAATATGCTCCTAGCTCTGCTGGAAAAGGCCACTAAACAACTGAATGACACCCCAGACTCTCCTGCCAAAGCTCAAAGATCCAGTCTTCTATCCCTATTTTCTGAGGTCACTAGGAATTCCATTAAGTGCATCTACAATGCTGTTGAAGGTGCTGCCAGGTCAGTTGGCTCTGCCTCAGTTCCGAGAAGATATTCCTGCCTTGGGTTACAGCCCCTACCGGATGATATTGGGGCAACACTCTTGGATGCACCTCTGGACAACTCCACTCTCTTTTGGACAAAGTTGGCTGAGTTATTCAAAGCTCTGTAACAAAAAGGGACTGAGTTCCAACACCTAAAGCAACTATTTTTTTTCTCCTATCCCCAAATTCCATAGGAATTAGCCATCAAAAACACAGTTCATCAGGAAGCATTCTGCCCCCACCCCTCCTTCCAGGGCCAGAAAGACTGCCAAGGAAGCAAACTACTCCTTCCAGGCCTCTACAGACTCCAGCCCAGCAGCCTCAATTTCAAGACAGGGCAGGCAGAAAAACTCCTCTGATCCATTCATCTGTCCCAAAGGCTCTCTCACGGTTTCCCTGTTTGGAAAAACATCACCACAGACAGGTGGGTCTTATCCATTGTAGAGAGGGGCTATTTCATGACCTGGATTACAACTCTGGCCTTGAGGGGATTCCACAGCCCCCCCACCCAAGAAACAGCTTCCCTTATTTCAGCCAGTTGTATACAGCCTCATTTCCTAGGGAACAATTCACCCTGTCCATCTGACGGAGAAGGGGAAAGGTTTCTACTCCAGGCTCTTCTTGGTCCCAAGGAAAGATGGTCCCTGGAGACCAGTCCTAGATCTTTCCCATCCCAAATCTTTCTGCAAGTGCCTACCTGTTGAATGCCCACTCTGCAATCCCTTTTCCCTTTGATTTTGCTTCCGGGGTTCATGGCCACCTTGGACATCAAGGATGCCTACCCTACACATCCCCATAAGGACCAATTACAGGCGATAGCTTTTCTCTGTGGCCTCTTCACATTTTTGATTCTATGCCTTAACCCTTTGGGCTTTCTACTGCACCAAGGGTATTCACCAAGTGCTTGGCACCAGTGGTAGCCTTCTGCAGGACCCAAGGGATACACATTTTCCCTTACCTAGGCATCCTCCTCATCCAGGCGGTCTGCACAGAATCCCTGCAATGCCATCTACAAACAGCTATTTCACTCCTGCAAGCACTAGGCTTCCAGTTAAATGACCCCAAGTCCAACCTGACCCCCTCTCAGGACATAGTTTTCCTGGGATGCAGGATAAGGACTGATGTCATGAGGGCTTTCTTACCACCTCAAAAAGTGGAAAACTGAAGGCAATACCTGCTCACTGTCCTTCAGGCCACAGGCTCTACTGCCAGGCAGTACCTCAGACTCTTTGGTCACATGGCATCGGCCATTCCCATGTTGCCATTGGTGAGACTGCACATGAGAGAGCTATAATGGTACCGAAGATCTTTATGGACCCAGCACTCCCATCCTCTATAGAGTACAAAATCCCCTTCTTGCCTTGCTTCAAGAAAGGGATTCTGTGGTGGTTGAATCAAGTGAACTGCAATCCAGGACTGCCCTTACAGGCTCCCTTGCCTGTACAAGAAATGTACATGGATGCCTCGGATCTGGGGTGGGGAGCAGCCATGGGCCCCGAGTCCAGGGTACTTGTCTGGACTTCATCAAACAGGAGCATATCCGTATCAGAGAGATGAGAGCAATTCTCTTGACCTTAAAGGCCTTCCAATACACACCTGAAACAAAGCCCACTGAAATTGTTCACAGACAACACTCCAGGCCATCTGAAAGTTTAGACAGACAACACTACAGTGATGTGTGCCAGTAAGCAGAGGGATACAGAGTCTTACCTTCTCTGCAGCATGGCTCTTCAGGCCTGGGATCTGGCTGTCCACTATCAGTCAACTCTTCAGGCAGTGTATATTCCTGAACTGGTCCAAAGCACAAGCTCATGAATGGATGCTTCACAGAGATGTGTTTCTGGACATGTGCATCAGTGGAGTATTCCTTGGGTAGATATTTTTTGCCTCCTGTCTGACCAAGTAGCACCCTCTTTTCTCTTGCAAAGTTCCATGCCATTTGGCGTGGACAATGGATACCCTTTGTATTCCTTGGAACGGGATGTTTCTTGATGCCTTCTCTCCCCTTTTTCCATTTCCAAGAGTCCTGCAGAAGATTCAGCTGGATTGGCCAAGGCAGCATTACTGCATCTTACTGCATCTGGCTAGTGGCAATCACCAGTTGAACTTCATCACACAGGACATAGGGTCACTCCTCCATCCTCACTTGTCCAGTCTTCAACTAACATTGTGGGTGATAGGTGCCTAAAAGGGATCAACACCCCCTTTTTTTTTTTTTTTTTAAGCCATCCTCAGGGTTAAACAGCAAGAAAACCTGCAATCAGAAAGCTTTGCATGTCCAAAGGGAGGAGGTATTTTCTGTCTGGAGCCATGCTCATAACCAGCATGCTTTTTCAGTGGGGCTCTCTGTTTCTCTCCTATTTTTTGTGAGTTGCTCCAGTCTGGCTTGGCCTATTCTTCCGTAAAGGTCCATTTGTCAGCTGTTTCTGCCTGTCTGAACTTGAATCCTCCATTGGCTTCTCTCTTTGAGGTCAGACAGTTTCTCAAAGGCATTCTGCATCTTGGGCCTCAAGGAAGTCCATTCTTCCTCCTCCTTGGGACCTTGGTTTTGTTTTAGAAAAATTGACCCAGGCTTCCTTTGAACCCACAGGTTCAGCTTCTTTGCAACATCGTACCTGGAAAACTATCTTGTTGCTTGCTCTTCTGCTTGGATGGATGTTCTTCGTGTTTCACTGTTGCAGTCATTACATTTGGGTAATCTGCTGGCAGGTAGCCCTCAGTCGGCCTGAATATCAAAGTCTTGGGTCCTATGTCGGTTGCTGTCTCCTCTTCCATGACGTCAGGTAATCAGGGCTATAAAATCTGCAGCCGACGCCATTTTATTCAGTCTTTCTTGCTGCGCGGTGCCCGAAGCAGAAGCAGTTTGCAAGTGCCGGTCGGCCGACTCCTGAAATTTTCACATTTGAGTTTCAGAACCGAAGTCTTCAATTAAAGCTAAGTACCCTGTTGGGGAAACTTTTTTTTTCTTGCTCCTTACCGATGTCAGTAAAAGTTAATAATTGCATTACTTGTGGGAAGCAAATACCTCATAAGGATTTTCATTTGTACTGTATTCCTTGCCTAGGCCTAGGTCATAACGTGCCTTGCTGTCGGTTTTGTGCTAGATTTAACCAACGCACTATTAAGCATCGGTATATCTTTGCTTCAAAATATTTTGGATCCAAATTTAATTACCCTGAAATGTCCGATAGCAGTCCGACTACCGGAGTTCAAAAAAACGCAAAGAAAAGGACAGAGACAGACTGTCGATGTCCAAAACCGACGAAGCTTCTCTTAAGCCAGTTGCCAGTTCGCCGGTACTCAGTGAGGTGCTTTTGCAGCCCCTGATGCCTTCTAATTTTGAGTCGCAGGCCTCTACCGAGACCCATGCGGAGTCCGGTATGCCGCGAGATTCTCACTCATACCCGCAGATGTCTCTCCCTCTGATGGGTCCGGTGCCGCTGAGCAGGCACCGGCTTCTGAGGGTATTTTCAGGCCTCAACATTTCTATATAAAACAGACGCCAGCTTCAAAAACAACTTGTAAGTCTAAACTGATGCATGAGCCACATGCTCAGGCCCCTATGCCTAAAAAACAGATGATCCAAATGGCTGAGGACTTAATTACCTTGATCAGGGGTCCCCCCCCCCCCCCAATAAGAGGCCTAGGCAAGACACTGATTATGAATCTTCAGATCAGGTCTATTTCTTCTGATTCCTCCTGTGATCAGGAATTTTCTATACCATCCTAAGAGGATTCAGATGCAGAAGACTCAATCCCATCTGCATCTCCTCCTGAGGATTATTCTTTTGGAGAAACCTTGCATACTTTAAGGGAACATTTTCATTGGAAGAGTCAGGATTTCTCGGAATCAAAAAAAGAGGCTTAGGGATTTCCTTCTTCCTCAGCATAGGCCTTTGGCTATACCTCCTGTATTAAACATTGTTGATGTGTTTTCGGAATCAAGCATGGCTCCTGATTCCCTACCTTCGGCTCCTAGTAAGCCAGACAGATATCACAGGGTTCCTGACTCCCACAACTTTTTATTCAAAAATCCTGCTCCTGCTGCTGATCCTCAAACTATCTCACAGGGTCCCAAAGGTGTAAAGGCCCCTACAGCCAAGAATCCTACCCCCTCTGATAGAGATCCAGGGCGCTGGATAGATGGGGAAAGAAGGTTTATACGTCTGCAACCTTGGCAATTAGGGCCTTAAACTGCCGGTTTCATATACTTAAATATCGACAGCATGTTATTGGGATTATTGAAACAGAAAATGATTTCTGAATGTGTGGAAAATAAAGAATTACAGGAATTATTGCATGCAGCAGAACAGGTTGGAAAGCATACTTTGCAATGTGGTTTTGATTCCTTGGAGGCCTCTTGCAGGGCCGCAGTTACTGGATCTGTGATTAGAAGGCATGCCTGGCTCAAGGAGCAAAATCTGCCTGATCATGTTAAAGCTAAATTGTTGGATGCCCCTTTACAGCATGATACTCTGGTAATAAGGCAGAAGAGGTTTTAAAGAAAATGGAAGACGCAGCTAAATCGATGCAAACTGTAAAAGATTTCTTACAAGTGCAGCCACCCAGATTCAGTAGACACTGGCTTACTAAAAATTGTTCCTTTCCTATGTCCAACAGAGCCTCTCAAGGCAAATCCAGATGCTCAAAAGGCTCTAGATACTAATCACAAGGTTCTTACAGGTCAAAGCAGTGGGGTGCCTCTACCTCCAAATCTGGAGGAAACAAAGCACAGCCCTACAGTAAGCAGTCTCAATGACTTCCTTCTACCATCACCAAGCACTTATCTTTTGGCAGCCCCCTTGGGGGGGAAATTAGCACTTCATGCTCAAAATTGTCAGTTAATAACCCAGGACAAGTGGGTATTAAACATAGTATCCCAGGGGTACAGATTTCATTTCTATACCTTGCCAATTCCAAACGGTTGGCCAGATCTGCCACAAAATCAATGGGCAGTGGCTCAGAAACAAGTTACGTCCCTCATGGATATGGGGGCTATTCAACCAGTACCAGAACAGGAGAAAGGACAAGGTTTTTATTCAAGACTGTTCCTGGTACCCAGAAAAGACTATGCCTGGCGTCCAATACTGGATTTATTGATTTTGAACACATTCTTGGACATCCCAAAATTCAAAATGCTGACTTTACAACAGCTTCTGCCCATGCTGGGCAAGAACGCTTGGTTAGTGACTCTAGACTAAAGAGGCATACCTACATATCCCAATAAGGGAATCGTGCAGAAGATACCTCCGCTTCAAGGCAGGTTTTATGCATTACCAATTCTCTGCACTGCCCTTTGTAAAGACCCTGGGCGCAATAGATAAGCCAAAGTGCCTGGCACCAGTAATTGCATTTTGCAGACAAAGAAGCATACAAATCTATCCTTACTTGGACGACTGTCTCATTCAAGCAGAAAACAAGGACATTCTTCTTCATCATCTGGCGTTTGTAAAAAGGCTTCTAACATGCCTAGGGTACACAATAAACGAAAAGAAATCACAACTGGTACCTTCTCAAAAAATTACATTCTTGGGTGCAAGCTTGAATACAACTGCCCAGATGGCTTACCTTACGCGAGACAAACAAAGGCAACTAACTGTTTACTTCAAACAGATGGCAACAAAAACCCAGATGTTCATCGTGTTATACTGCTGCAGTCATCACACTTGGGTTATCCTGCCGTCAGGCAGTCCCGCAGTCGGCCGAATCCCAAAGTCTTGGTCCGGCATCTGTTGTCGCTTCTTCCCTGACATCAGAGCGACAGGGGGATAAAAGAGGCAGCCGACGCCATTTTCTTCAGTCTTTCTTGCCGCGCGGTGCCCGAAGCAGAAGCAGTTTGCAAGTGCTTGTCGGCTAGCTCCTGAGATTTTCGAATCGAATTTCAGCCCAAAGTCTTCTCTAAAGCTAAGTACCCCGTTGGGGAAACTTTCTTGCCTCAGACCGATGTCAGACAAAGTTAATAATTGCATTTCTTGTGGGAAGCAAATACCTTATAAGGATTTTCATTCTTATTGTATTCATTGCCTAGGCCCAGACCACGACGTCTCTGGTTGTCGGTTTTGTGCTAGGTTCAACAAACGTACAATCAAGCGTCGGGCAGATTTCGCCCAACATTATTTTGGCAGAAAATTTAACTATAGCATGTCGCCAGAGCAACCGACATCAGCAATGATTAAAAAACGCAAGGATAAGGATAGGCAACCAAGGCCAAGACCAGATAACGAGGCCTCAGCAAGGCCTGTCGCCGGTTCTCTGGTTTTCAGCGAGGCGCCTACGCAGCCCTTGACTACCGCTGATTTAGAAATTGACGGCCTCCCAAATCGAATCAGCTGGGCCTCAGGAGCCGGTTCCATCTCACCCCTCGGACGCCAACCCTGACGGTGATCTGGAGAGTTTGGACAGGCCTTCGGTTTCTGAAGGTGTCTTCAAACCGACAACTATCTCTATTAAGTCTTATGCTAAACTACTCTTTTGGGGAAACTTTACACACCATGAGGGAACACTTCCACTGGGAAGGCCAAGATTACTCTGACTCTAAGAAAAGACTCCGTGAGTTTCTTCTTCTTCCACACCATAGACCCCTTGCAATTCCTCCAGTTTTAGACATTTTGGATGATGTTTACACCGAATCTAGTCTAAACCCAGATTCCTTACCTCCTGCACCAGCTAAACCAGACGGATACTACCGAGTTCCTGATTCTCATAAGTTTCTATATAAAAGCCCTGTTGCAGACCCCGAAACCATTTCCCAGGGTCCCAAAGGGGTTAAGGCCTCTACTGCTAAGAATCCACTACCTTCTGAAAGAGATTCCAGAGCATTAGAAAGATGGGGGAAAGAAAGTGTATACGTCTGCCACTTTGGCCATGAGGGCCTTAAACTGCCAATTCCACATGCTAAAATACCAGCAGTACTTGATTACACAGTTAAAGCAGAAAATGATCCCTCAGACAGATCAACCTGATTTCAAAGAGATGCAGGATTTGCTGCATGCAGCAGAACAGGTGG
This sequence comes from Protopterus annectens, assembly GCF_019279795.1. NCBI lineage: Eukaryota > Metazoa > Chordata > Ceratodontiformes > Protopteridae > Protopterus > Protopterus annectens. The sequence goes on along the minus strand of NC_056739.1, from coordinate 1,093,344,640 downwards.
GAAAGCATACCTTACAGTGTGGTTTTGATTCATTGGAAGCCTCATGTAGAGCAGCTGTCACAGGACCTGTAATCGTAGACATGCTTGGCTAAAAGAGCAAGCCTTACCAGAACATGTCAAAGCAAAGTTATTGGATGCTCCATTGCAGAAAGATGTATTATTTGGTGTCAAAGCAGAGGAAGTTTTAAAGAAAATGGAAGAAAAGGCAAAATCTATGCAGACAGTTAAAGATTTTTTACAGGTACAACCTCCTCGTTTCAGCAGAAACTGGCCATCAAAAAACTGGTCCTTTCCTGCATCAGACAGACCCCAAAGGGGTAGGTACAGGCAGCAAGGGGCAGAGGCCAGCCACAAGGTTCTTTCAGGCCTAGACAATGGCATACAACAACTCAGAGGTGGAGACGAAAGATCTCAACCCTTCAGGAAACAAGCACAATGACTTCCCTCTTCGCCTGCCAAGCAAAATTGCCCTGGCAGCACCTTTGGGAGGAAAACTTTTTCATTTTCCACAAAATTGGCGCATCATAACAAAGGACAAATGGGCTCTGGATATTATTACCCGAGGCTACAGATTTCATTTTCACACTTTACTACGGATGAGAGGAATGCCAAATCTGCCTCCAAACCAATGGGCAGAGGCACAAACACAAATTTCAGCTCTCATGGATATGAAAGCAATTCAAAAGGTACCTACAAAGGAGCAAGGTCAAGGTTTTTACTCAAGACTATTTCTAGTACCAAGAAAAGACAAAGCCTGGAGACCCATTTTAGACCTCTCAATTCTAAACACATATCTGGAGTTACCCAAATTCAAAATGCTCACACTACAGCAGCTTCTTCCCCATGCTGGGCAAAGGAGTCTTGGCTGGTAACGTTGGACCTCAAAGAGGCATACCTGCATGTACCTATCAGACAAGATTGCAGAAGATACCTCAGATTTTTGGCAGGTACAACGCATCATCAATTCTCTGCATTGCCCTTTGGCTTATCTACTGCGCCCAGAGTATTTACGAAATGCCTGGCATCAGTAATTGCATACTGCAGACAACGAGGAATACAAATTTATCCATATCTGGACGACTGCCTGATCCAAGCGGACAGCAAGGCCATTCTATTACAGCATCTGGCATTTGTAACAAAGCTGCTAAGTTGCCTAGGGTACACTGTAAACAAAAAGAAGTCAAAGCTAATACCCTCACAAGACATAATATTCCTGGGTGCCAGCTTAAATACAACGGCCCAGATGGCTTATCTCACGCCAGACAAACAAAAACAACTGACTCAATGCTTCAAAAAGATGGCAACTTTTACCCAGCTCACTGCAAGGAAAATCCTGCAGGCATTGGGGTTCATGGCATCCTGCATTCAACTAATTCCACATGCAAAGCTGCATATGAGGAAATTTACAATGGTACCTGAAAAGTGTATGGACTCAACACAGGCACAGCCTTGAAACAAGTATACCTCTCATTCCCTGCCTTCAAAAAGAGTTCCTATGGTGGGCTCAAGCATGTCAAATAAACAAGGGTCTTCCTTTTGTCGTACCTCCAGCAAACCAAACTATGACAACAGATTCTTCAGACTATGCCTGGGGAGCACACCTGGCAGGACAGTGCATACAGGGCAAATGGTCTGCAAAACAAATGCATCTACACATCAACCAAAAGGAGATGCTAGCTGTGCAAAATGCACTGACAGCCTTCAAGGACCTCTTGCATCCAGGACAACTACTAATAAGGACAGACAACACCACAGTTATGTGGTACATAAACAAACAGGGAGGAACACACTCCTACCCTTTATGCAGACGGGCAATGACCTTGTGGAACACAGCATTGACTTACCAAGTACAACTGCAAGCACAAGTCCTGCCAGGAAAGGAAAACATATTGGCAGACAAATTAAGCAGAAATTTGGCAGATCCTCACGAGTGGAGACTACACCCACAAGTATTTTCAATGATAACTCAAAGGTGGGGACGACCAGACATAGATCTATTTGCCTCCCCTAACAATTGCCAACTACAGAAATTTTGCACAAGGACTTACCATTCCCTAGCCTGGAAAGTGGACGCCCTATCATTCAGTTGGACAGCATTGACAGTCTATGCCGTCCCACCACTACCTCTATTGACCAAGGTATTACTGAAAGTCAGATCAGAGAGACCGCAAATGATCCTCATTGCTCCGGATTGACCATGTCAGCACTGGTACCCATTACTAAGGACTTTGACTCACAGCCCTCCATGGATCTTACCTCAATTCCCACTTCTGTTGACTCAGCAAAACTCTCAGTTCCTTCACAGCCAGCTCAGGACTTTAAATTTAGCTGCATGGAGAATACCTTGAATTATCAATCAACACCTCTCTCAAAGGACGTCCTGAATGTCATTTTGGAGGCCAGGAGGCCCAGCACCAGAAAAACGTACTCAGACAAATGGAAAAGATTTTGTGCATGGAACCAGGCTAAAGGCCAAAATCCTTGGATACCAAACATTACTTAACTGAGATGCTACACAAAGGCCTTTCTTTCTCATCCATTAAGATCCATGCTTCAGCCATTTCAGCTCAATATAATACGGATCCTCCCATATTCTCACACCCTTTACTAAGGCAGTTTCTCAGAGGGGCTAAGAATATAAGACCCCCCCCCCCAGAAACCCCCCAACGCCAGCTTGGGACCTCAACTTCGTTTTAGAAAAATGAACACTGCGTCCTTTCGAACCAGCCTTCTCAGCAGAACTACAATACTTGTCATGGAAAACAGCTCTGTTGCTGGCTATCACCTCAGCACACAGGGTCTCAGAACTACAGGCACTTATGGCAGTGGAACCTTTCATCATTTTCCATCAGGACAGTCTCTCTTTATGAACTAACCTTACCTTTATGCCTAAGGTAGTATCCAGTGTGGCTTTGAATCAGACCATTCATTTACCCACCTTTTATCCAAACCCCCAGAATAAAGGAGAAAGACTCCTTCACTCTTTGGACATTCACAGACAGCTACGTTACTATTTGGATAAGACAAAGACCTTCAGAAAAGCTGACCAACTCTTTGTATCCTATGCTGCAGGTTTACAAGGAAAGGCTATTTCAAAACATACCATCTCCAAATGGATAGCACATTGTATCCGCTTTTGCTACTCGCACCATGGGAAAGCAGTGCCTGTTAATATTAGGTCCCATTCTACCAGGGCTACAGCAACCTCAGCAGCCTTTCTCAGGGGGGTTCCAACCAAGGACATTCTGGAGGCAGCTACTTGGAGTTCAGTGCACACCTTCATCAAGCACTACCACCTTCCATTATACTCAAAAACCAGAGCTGGTTTTGCCACTGCAGTTCTGCAGGGCATCCTAGCTTCACCTAACCCAGTTTAGTACCAGCCACCCATCCATAGCTTTGGGATTCAACCCAAGTGTGATGACTGCAGCAGTATATACACTCTAACATCTACATTTATGGTAGGTACAAAGCTGTACTTTCTCTGCACTGCTTTTTGGCTTATCTACTTCACCCAGTGTATTCACAAAGTGCCTAGCTCCAGTCATTGCATTTTCAGGCAAAGAAATATTCAGATATACCCATATCTGGACGATTGTCTAATTCAGGCAGAAAACCAGGACATACTTTTGAATCTTCTGGCCTTTGTAAAAAGGGTTCTGACTTGTCTGGGGTACAGCATAAATGAAAAGAAATCACACCTGGTACCCTGTCAACAAATTATATTCCTGGGAGCAAGCTTGAATACAACTTCCCAGATGGGTTACCTCACGCCTGAAAAACAAATTCATTTGACAACCTACTTCAAACAAGTGACCACAAAAACACTGCTATCTGCAAGACAAATACTGCAAGCCTTTGGGTTCATGACCTCCTTCATTCTTCTAATTCCATATGCAAGACTGCATATTTGGAAACTACAGTGGTATCTAAAAAGCGTATGGTGTCAACATTCCCATCATATCTTGCCTACGCCTAGAGTTGCTTTGGTGGGCAGAGGCCTGCCACCAAAACAAGGGACTACCTTTCACACCACCCCCTGCTGCCCAAACCCTAATGACAGATGCATCAGACTATGCATGGGGGGCTCACCTGGCAGGGAAGTGCATTCAGGGCAAATGGAACCCAAGTCAAATGCACCTGCTTATCAATCAAAAAGAACTGTTAGCTGTACAGAATGCTCTGACAGCCTTCAAGGACCACATTTTTCCAGGACAACTAATGGTAAAGACTGAAGACACCACTGTTATGTGGTACATAAACAAGCGGGGGGGGGGGTACACATTCTTATCCCCTCTGCAGACTAGCCATGGCATTGTGGAACACAGCCTTGAGCTACCAAGTGCACCTACAAGCTCAATTCCTGCCAGGAAAATTAAATACACTGGCAGATGGACTAAGCAGAAACCTCATGGACCCCCACAAAATTGGAACTAAGGATTTTCAACATGTTGACAAGCAAATGGGGGAGCCAAGATAGAGAGACCTGTTTGCGTCTCCCCAGAACTGCCAATTGGGCAAATTTCGCACAAGGACTCCCCACAGACAAGCCTGGAAATGGATGCTGTGTCCTTCAGCTGGAAAAACCTATCAATCTATGCCCCCCCCCCTCCCACGTCTGCTCTCCAAACTACTACTAAAAATCAAACGGGACAAATCAAGGATGATTTTGATTGCTGCAGAATGGCCGCACCAACACTGGTACCCACTCCTGGTTATCTCCATGGCACCTGCCTGATACCCTCCTTTGCTGTCTCAGCAGGAGAACCAGATTCTGCAGCCTCATCTTCTAACACAGAACCTTGCAGCCTGGCTAATTACTTGATCTTTCCTTTACCATCCTTCAGCAAACCTGTGATGGATATCATTTTAGAGGTAAGGAGACCTAGTACTAGAAAATCTTATGCTGAAAAATGGAAGACATTCTGTGCCTGGAACCAATCTCAAGGGATAAGCACAGCAGCGCCCAATTTACCTCCAATTTTTCAATACTTAACTGAGATGCTTCACAAGGGCCTGTCTTTTTCCTCCTCTAAAATCCACGCCTCAGCCATTTCAGCTCATTATAACACAGAACCCTCCCCTCTTCTCTCATCCACTGCTCTGAGGAGCCACAAATTTGAGACCACCCAGGAGAGCTCCAACCCCAGCCTGGGACCTTAACTTTGTCTTGAAGAAACTCACTATACCTCCTTTCATGCCAGCTGCTTTTGCAGACTTAAAATTTCTTTCTTGGAAAACAGCTTTCCTTTTAGCAGTCACTTCAGCTAGAAGGGTATCTGAATTACAGACCCTTATGGTAGTGGAGCCTTTCATAATCTTTCATGCGGACAGGGTGTCCCTCAGAACCAATCCATCCTTCATGCCCAAGGTGGTGTCCAGTGTGGCTCTTAATCAGTCTGTTCATTTGCCAACCTTCTTTCCCAATCCACAGAATAAAGGGGAACGGATACTGCGTTCCTTAGATGTGCACAGACAACTTGGATTCTACTTGGACAGGACTAAACCTCAAAGGGAATCTGAACAACTGCTGGTGGCATTTGCTGCAGGGGCAGAGGGGAAAGCTATTTCAAAGCAAACCATTTCTAAACAGATAAGCCATTGCATTCTTTTCTGCTATAAGCACCATGGAAAACCTATCCCCCAGGGGATCAGACCTCAATCCACCAGGGCTGCATCTACCTCTACAGCCTTTCTCAGAGGCGTCCCTAGCAGGGACATCCTAGAAGCTGCTACCTGGAGTTCTGTACACTTTTTCACCAAGCATTACCATTTGCCAATTTTCTCTAAATCCAGAGCTAATGCTATCTAAATTCCTCCTCCCAACCATAGCTTTGGGAATCTACCCAAAAGTGATGTCTGCAACAGTGAAACACGAAGAACATAGTACAGTTGTGTACACTTGCCATATATGTAGATGTTAGAGTGTTTCAGTCCTGGTTACCCTCCCTCCAGCCCCCTAACTACTTTTGTCTATACCTCTACTATGCTTAAAAGCCTTTTTTGGTGGATTTGCTTTTTTGTTGGAGGTATATCTTTGTGCTTTTATGTTTAATTGCTCCCTATTGGGGGTCATCTGACATCTGGGGCAAGAAAAACTAATGTAATGGTGTCTGCTGCATGTTTTATACCCCTGATCTGACTTCATGGAAGAAGGGACAGCAACCGATGCAGGACCCAAGACTTTGTTAATCATGCCGACTGAGGGATACCTGCAAGTAGATAACCCAAATGTAATGACTGCAACAGTGAATACACTCTAACATCTACATTTATGGTAAGTGTACACAACTGTACTTTCTGTGACATCCAGGTAATGAAGCTGAAACGCCTCAGCAAAATGTGAGAGTTTCTGGATGGTCTTAACATTTCTGTAGTCCATTGGATAGTATAGTCACCTGCAGTTCAAATGTTAAAATAACTTTGCTCGGTTTGAATATGCATTAGATCTTTTTCACCTTCATTAGTCAGTCAAAAAACCTGGTTGTTCATTTTAGTGTTTTGATTATGTGCAGTTGTGAAAATGAATATTATAGCTGGCTTGCTAATGCAGAGAAGGAGCTTCTGATCCAGGCTCATTTTGTGACTTTGGGCGAGCTCACAGGAGAGGGCCTAGCAAAATTTCTGCTGTAGTGACAGTGTTGCGACATCTGCAGACCATACAAGTTTAAAAAAAAAAAAACGACGTATAGAAGTCTGCACACACAAACTTTGCAGCATTAAATGCAAGTGGTAACAAGGTTAAAACCTCATTCAAAAGAAAAATCTTCACTATGCAGTTGCTGTAGGGAGCACCTCATGAGTTATCTGTTAAAGGAGAAAAGCTGGTCAGCATGGGGACTAGGTCAGTCCTGCAGAGTTGGAGTTCAGAGAAAGAGGCCAAAAAAAAAAGGTTTTAAAAACATACATGATGTTCTCCGTGTTTCACTGTTGCAGTCATCACATTAGAGTTATCTGCCTGCAGGTAGCCCTCAGCCAGCCTGAATGCGAGTGTCTTGGGATTTCTGCGCCGGATGCTGTCAATTCCATGATGTCAGGTCGTCAGAAGTATAAAACATTCAGCCGACGCCATTACATCAGTCTTTTTTTTTTGCCGTGTGGTGCCCAAAGCAGCCGGTTGTCCGACTCAAGAAATTTTCGTTTGAGTTTGACCTGACATCTTCTAAAAGATAAGTAACCCATTGGGGATCTTTTTTCTTGCTCTAACCGGTGTCAAAAACAATGAATAATTGTCTTGCCTATGGAAAGGAAATACCTCATTGAGATTTTCATTCTTACTGCGTCACCTCTTTTGGCCTAGCCACAATGTCCCTTGCTGTCTGTTTTGTGCCTTGTTCAATGCCCGAACTATCCATCGTCGGGCAGTTTTTGTAGCTAAATACTTTCGCTCTTGATCTCAGTATTCTGAAATGGCGTTAGTAAGCCATCCCGATTACCAGTCTTCCAAAAAAAATGCAAGGATAAAGACAGAGACAGACCGCATTGGTCCAAAACTGCGGGTGACGCTACCGTTAAGCTAGTCGCCAGTCCAGCGGTACTCAGTGAGGCATTTTCGCAGCCCCTGATCCCTGCCTCTACAGATTCGCAGGCCTCTACTGAGATCCATTCGGAATCCGGTATGCCATGAGATGCTTCTTTGACTATGGAACCTGCGGTTGTCTCTACCTTGGATGGGTCCGGAGCCGCTGTGCAGACACCAGCTTCTGAGGGTGTATTCAGGCCTACTGATTTTCATATTAAACAGACTTGGTTTCAAGCCAAAAATACTGAATTTCTCAGGCCTAAAGTTCGCACTACGCCTAGGAAACCAACAACCAAAGTGCATTCTCAGGTCCACAGGCCTCAAAAACAAATGATTAGAATGGCTGAAGACCTTCTTACCTTAATCAGGGAAAGCCAGCCTTCCCCCTCAGAGACCTAGAACTGATTTGCCTTCTGATCAGGAATCTGATATCTGTTACTTCTGACTACCAGGACATGCCCTTATCTACCTATGAGGATTCTGATAGAGGATTCCATTCCCTCTTCTTCCCCCTCCAGAAGTTTTTCTTTTGGTGAAACCCATCATACCCTTAGGAAGCGTTTCCGCTGGGAAAGCCAGGACTACTCAGTCCAAAAAGAGACTCTGAGAATTTTTAAACCTGCCTCAGCACAGGCCTCTAGCTATCCCTCTTGTTCTAGGGATTGTAGATGATGTTTTCTTGGAATCCAGCCTTACCCCAGATGTTTTGCCTCCAGCTCCCAGGAAACCTGACTGGGACTATAGAGTACCTGACTCTCACAAATTCCTTTTCAAGAATCCTACTGCGGATCCAGAGACCATTGACCATTTCCCAAGGACCAAAAGGCATTAAGGCTACTACTACTGCCAAGATTCCTACCCTTTCTGACAGGGATTCTAGGGCTTTAGACAGATGGGGTAAGATGGTATACACTTCTGCTACTCTGGCCATTAGGGCTTTAAATTGCCAGTTTCATATGTTAAAGTATCAGCAGCATATTATGGGGCTAATTAAACAGAAAGTTTTGATTCCTGACTTTGCAGAACACAAAGATTTACAAGAGTTCATGCATTCTGCTGACCAAGTTAGTAAACATACTTTGCAGTGTGGTTTTGATGCTTTAGAAGCATCTTGTAGGGCTGCTGTCACTGGGTCTGTTTTTAGAAGACATGCTTAGCTTAAGGAACAAAACTTGCCAGATCATGTCAAAGCAAAATTAGTGGATGCACCCTTAAACCAAGAGCGCTTATTTGGCAATAAAGCAGAAGTTATTCTTGAAAGGCTGGAGGAAAAAGCTAAATCTATGCAAACTGTTAAAGATTTCTTACAAGTACAGCCACTTCACTTTAGTAGGCATTGCCTTTCAAAGAACTGGTCCTTTCCAGTCCCTTCAGGCCTTCTCAGTCCAAACCCAGGGGCAGCAGATCCCCAAGACTTCAGTTTCAGGTTATGCACAGATCTAAGCAGTGGGGTGCTCCCATGTCCCAAACAGGGAGTAGTAAGCCACCCCCTATGGTAAACTTGCACAATGACTTATCCTTAACTCCCCCAAGCCTTGCTCAAGTACTTGCACCTTTAGGAGGAAAACTCTCCCTGCATGCAAAAAACTGGAAATACATTACCTAATGTTTTAAACGTAGTTTCCCTGGGATACAGCTTCCACTTCCACTCACTCCCATCCCTAAGTGGATGGCCAGACCTCCCCCCCAACCAGTGGGCGGAGGCCCAAAAGCAAGTACTTTATCTCCTCAGCATCAAGGTTATTCAACCTGCCCCACCAGAACAAAGGGGACAAGGCTTTTATTCAAGACTGTTCCTGGTTGCTAGAAAAGAAAACTGCTGGCGTCCTAGCATGGATTTATCTATTCTCAACACCTTTCTGGTGGTCCCAAAATTCAAAATGCTAACTCTCCAGCAGCTCATAGGTTCATAGTTTGGTACTAGGCTATTGGTCCTAGGGCCTATACAAGCCTAGCCATAACAATTCCTTGGCTATTTCTTCCCACACTATTTACTTCCCTGGACCTCTGTCTAGCAGGGCGACTGACTTGATCCCCAGGGTGATTTTCTTTTATCCCATCCAATCATCAAGGTTACTTTTGAAGAGGGCCAAAGAGGCGCTCTGCCTGACATGTATGGACAAGTCTATTCCAGAATCTGGGGAGTCTGTGGGTCAGGAACCTATTCCCTCCAGCATGTTTTGCTTATTGTGATGACATGGTTTAGATCCCTGGACCGTGTTGCTCTGAGGGATTGGGATTTCTTTAAGTGTAGCATGTCCAGCAGCTCTGGGTTTGACATGGCCTTGAATGTTAAGCACAGATCGCCTCTGAGTAGACGATATGCGACAGGGTATAGCTGGAGTTTTTTAAGGCGGTCAGAGTAGGGCATTAGCTTTAGGTCTGTGATTCTTTTAGTAAGGTATTTCTGCGGCCTTTCCAGTTGTTGCAGATGTACATACCAAATGGGCCGTTGTATTCTGTAATGGGTCTAATGAGGGATGAGTACAATGGGACAATGATGTTTCTTCTGGATGGAAAGCCCTTAGTGATGAGGTGTGCTACAAAGAAAGATTTCCTGACTGTTGTGGCGATGTGGTTATCGAAGGTGAGACCACTGTCCACCTGTGTCCCTAAGGCTCTTCACACTTTTGGTGTTTAGTGTACTGCCACCTATGTGGTAATTCACGGGTACATGTTTTTTTCCCAAAGGGGATAATTACACATTTTTTGGCAATGAGCTTGAGCCCATGGCTCTGGCACCAAGCATCTGTTTCTGAAAGGCCCTTTTGTGGAGTATCCACATCATTTGGGGATTCAATAATGGCTCCCAGTTTGCAGTCCTCTGCAAACTTTGTTAGCCGGAGTCCCTTAGTGTTGGCCTGTACGTCAGAGAAGTAGATGCCAAACAAGAGTGGTTCCAGAACTGAACCCTGAGGTACACCACTTGTCTGGAGCTGGATTTGGAGTTGGCTACTTTTACAGTGTGAGTTCTGTCAGTAAGCCAGTTGGCAACCCATCGAGTGACATTGAGATTTATGCCTTGTAAGTCTATCTATGATTCCAGAGTGGGGGATGGTGTCAAAAGCCTTGGCAAGGTCCAGATAGGCTGTGTGGACCGCCTTACCCCCCTTCACAGCTCTGGAGACTGATATGAAGAAGTCGGTCAGGTTCAGGAGACAAGATCGGCCCTTGTTATGCAAGCAAGGATGCCTGGCTGGCAACCCTAGACTTAAAAGAAGCTTACCTGCACATCCCCATAAGGGAATCTTGCAGGCAATACCTTCGCTACAGGGCAGGCTCTATACACCATCAGTTCTCTGCACTTCCTTTTGGCTTGTCTACTGTGCCCGGGGTATTCAGAAAGTGCCTAGCTCCAGCCATTGCTTTTTGCAGGCAGAGAAGTATTCAGATTTACCCATACTTGGACGATTGCCTGAATCGGGCGGAAAGTCAGGACTTGCGACTACAGCACCTGACATTTGTAGAGAGACTTCCATCTTCACTGAGATACACCATCATTGAAAATAAATCACACCCAGTACCCTGCCAATAGATTGTATTCCTGGGTGCAAGCTTAAACACAACTTCCCAGATGGCATTCCTTTCTCCAGAGAAACAGATTTGACAACTTACATCAACCTACTTGCCACCAAAACCCAGCTTATCTGCAAGGAAAATACTGCAAGCTCTGGGGTTCATGGCCTCTTG
>NC_056739.1:1093195928-1093313428 GCF_019279795.1 Protopterus annectens | reverse complement strand
TTAGATGTTCTTCGTGTTTCACTGTTGCAGTCATCACATTTGGGTTATCCTGCCAGGGGTGGCCCTCAGTCGGCCTGAATACCAGAGGCTTAGTATTTCTGCGTCGGTTGCTGTCGTTCCAGGACTTATGGCAGGTCATCAGTGGTATAAAATCAGGCAGCTAACGCCATTACATTGATCTTTCTTACTGAGGAGCCAGAAGCAGTTCACACGAGTGCCGGTCAGCCGCTACCTGAATTTTCGTTTCCAAATTGAAGTATTCTAAAGCTTAGTAGCCCGTTGGGGATCCTTTTTTCTTGCTCTAACCGATGTCAGAAAAGTTAACAATTGTTTCGGCTCTGGAAAGCAAGTACCACATCGAGACTTCATTCTTACTGCATCACCTGTTTAGGCCCAGACCACGACATCTCCCGCTGTCACTTTTGTGCTTTATCGCTAGAACTGTACGTTGTAGGGCCTTATTGTAGCTAGATATTTTTGCGCTCAGTCCGCAAATTCCTGTATGGCTTCGGTAAGCCATCCAATTACTGATCTTCCGAAGAAACGCAAGGATAAAGATGGAGACAGACTGCACAGGTCCAAAACTGCCGACAACGTTTCTCTTAAGCTAGTCATTAGTTCTCCGGTCCTCAATGAGGCACTTTGCAGCCTCTGCTCGCTTCTGTTTTATTCGCAGGCCACTACCGAGACCCTTTTGGAGTCTGGTATGTCACAAGACTCTTTCGAATAAGGAACCTGTGGATGTCTCTACTTTGGATGGGTCTGGATCCCCTAAGCAGGCACCGGCTTCCGAGGAAGTACTTCGCACTACCGATATTTGACACAGGCAGACAACTTTCAGGTCTTCATTTCTTTCGAAAACTAGAGTTTCTAAGACCCAGGGTAGGAACCACACCCAAAAAAACGACGACCCAAGCTCAGGCACCTGCTTCCTTGCCTCAGTCTGAAATTCCTAAAATGGCGGAAGACCTTATTATGCTCATTAGGGGAAGCCAGGGTACCCCTTCCAGAAGAAAGAGGACTTGTCCGCCGTAGTTTTATCTGAACAGGGGTCCGATGACTCTGATGCATCAGAATATGAAGATATGCAACCCCTCTCTGCTTATGAGGTTTCTGATGCAGAGGAATCCATCCCTTCAGCCTCTTCACCCGAGGATTTTTCCTTTGTGGAAACCCTACATACTTTAAGGGAGCATTTCCAATGGGAATGTCGGGACTATCCTCAGTCAAAAAAGAGACACTGGGAATTCTTAGATCCTACCATAGTACAGACCTTTGGCCATTCCTCCTGTCCTTGATGTTGTGGATGATGTTTTTATGGAATCCAGTCTGACTCCTGACACCGCCCCCCCCCCCTCTTGCTCCCTGGAAACTGACAGGTGTAGAGTCCCTGACTCTCTCAAATTTCGTTTCAAAAATACTACTGCTGACCTCGATCATCTCTCAAGGACCTAAAGGAATCAAAGCAACTTCAACTAAGAATCCCAACCCCTCAGATAGGGATTCCCGAGCATTAGACAGATTGGGTAAAAAAAAGTATATGCCTCTGCTACTCTTGCTGTTAGAACATTAAATTGTCAGTTCCACATGCTGAAATACCAGCAACATACCATGGAACTCCTCAAACAAAAAGTATCTTCTTTTCTTGCTTGTGCAGAAAATAGAGTTACAAGAGTTAATGCATTCTGCAAGTCAAGTAACTAAGCACACATTAGAATGTGGTTTTGATGCCCTAGAAGCATCGTGCGGGGCAGCAGTCACTGGTTCTGTCCCTAGAAGGCATGCTTGGCTTAAGGAACAGACCTTGCCATACATGTCAAATCCAAGTTATTGGACGCATCCTTTAACAAAGAGAACTTATTTGGCACCAAGGCAGAAAAGCTCTTAAAAAGATGGCAGGAAAAGCTAAATCTATGCAGACAGTTAAAGATTTCTTACAGGTCCAGCCACCGAGGTTCAGTTGGCATTGCCCCTCCAAGCACTGGTCCTTTCCTGCCCCCTCCAGGCCAGCTCAGCCCACACCAAGGGGAAGCAGACCCCCAAGACAACAGCCCCAGGGAATGCAAAGATCTAAGGAATGGAGTTCTACCTATTCCAAAATCCTCTTCCCACCTGCCCTTGCCCCTAGGGGGAAAACTCTCCATCCACACAAGCAACTGGGCTACTATTACCAACGACTGCTGGGTCCTCAACATAGTGTCCCAGGGATACAAATTTTATTTCCACACTCCATCAACCACAGAAGGGTTCACAGATCTTCCTCCAAACCAGTGGGCAGAGGCCAAAAAGCAGGTCCTTTTCCTGCTCTCCAAGAGGGCAAAACTGTATGTTACTGCAGAGTAGATAGGCCAAGGTTTCTTCTCCAGATTCTTCTTGGTACCCAGAAAAGAGGGCACATGGCGCCCCATCCTCTATCTATCCATTTTAAACACCTTTCTGGTGATACCAAAATTCAAAATGCTCACCCTCCAGCAGCTTCTGCCTATGCTTTCCAAGAATGCTTGGTTAGCCACCCTAGACCTAAAAGAGGACTTACACATCCCAATCAAGGAAATACCTACATTTCAGGGCAGGATCTATGCACTTTCATTTCTCTGCGCTTCCCTTTGGCTTATCCACTGCTCCCAGAGTTTTCACAAAATGTCTGGCACCTACCATTGCTTTTTGCAGAAGAAATATTCAAATTTACCCATACTTAGACAATTGCCTGATTCAGGCTGACAGTCAGGAAAAGCGGTTACAGCACCTGACTTTTGTAAAGTACCTACTGCCCTCCCTGGGGTATACTATCAACGAGAAGAAATCAAAACTAGTCCCCACACAAAAAATTGTATTCCTGGGAGCAAGCCTGGACACAGCATCCCAGATGGCATTTCTTACTCCAGAAAAACAAGCCTACCTGATGACCTACTTCTCTCAACTAGCCCCTAGAACCCAGTTATCCGCAAGGAAAATTCTGCAACTTCTAGGGTTCATGGCCTCTTGCATTCTACTCATTCCATATGCCAGACTGCATATGAGGAATCTACAATGGTACCTAAAAAGCCTTTGGTGTCAGCACTCTCAAGACCTGGAAACTCTCATACCAGTGATACCTTGTCTAAGGAAAGATTTTCTTTGGTGGGCAGCAGCATGCTACCACAACAAAGGACTTCCCTTCTCACAACCCCAAGCCACCCAGACACTCACTACAGATGCATCAGACTATGCCCGGGGTGTACACCTGGACAGCAAGTATATTCAGGGCCAATAGAGCCCAAATCAAATACATCTGCCATCAACCAAAAAGAGATGCTAGCTGTTCAGCATGCCCTGAGAACTTTTAGACCCCCTACTCTCATCGGGGCCTCTAGTGATCAAAACAGACACCACCACAGTGATGTGGTATATCAACAAGCAGGGAGAGACTCATTCTTTTCTCTGCAGGCTCACCATGACCCTTTGGCACACTGCCTCAGCCATGCGACTGCACCTGCTAGCACAATTCCTGCCAGGCTGTCTAAACTCTCTGGAAGACAACTTAAGCAGGAACCTGGGGTAGACCCACATGAGTGGCCGCTAGACCACAGAACCTTCACCCTTGTAACCCAGAAGTGGGGCACCCCGAAGGTGGACCTCTTTGCCTCCCACCCCAATCAGCTCAGCAAATTCTGCAACAGGGAACCTCACAGCAAAGCCTGGAAATTGGATGCTGTATCCTTCCAGTGGGTAAACCTCTTGGTTCTATGCATTTTCCCCCTTTATCACTCATTTCAAGGGTACTGCTCAAAATAAGGGAGGAAAAAGAGGGCAGTCCTGATTGCCCCAGACTGGCTGCACCAGCACTGGTACCCATTGCTGCCCAGCATGTCACCCCTGCCCCCATGCTACCTACCTCAGATCCAAACACTCCTGACCCAAAGGAATGGATAATTCATGCATCCCCATTTGCAGACCCTAAACCTGGCAGCCTGGCTTATTCCCTGACCTCTCCTCAAGCTGCCAGCCTAGGCAAACAAGTCCTGGATGTTCTACATGAGGCTAGACCCCCCCAGCACTAGAAAATCCTAATGTTCATCGCGTTACACTGCTGCAGTCATCACACTTGGGTTATCCTGCCGTCAGGCGGTCCCACAGTCGGCCAGAGTTCCAAAGTCTTGGTCCAGCATCGGTTGCTGTTGCTTCCTCCCTGATGTCAGTGCGCCAGGGGTATATAAGAGGCATCCAACGCCATTTTCTTCTGTGTTTCTTGCCGCGCGGTGCCCGAAGCAGAAGCAGTTCGCAAGTGCCGGTCGGCCGACTCCTGAGATTTTCAAATTGAATTTCAGACCAAAGTCTTCAATAAAGCTAAGTACCCCGTTGGGGAACCTTTTCTTGCCTCAGTCCCGTGTCAGAAAAAGTTAACAACTGCATTTCTTGTGGGAAGCAAATACCTCATAAGGACTTTCATTCTTATTGTATTCCTTGCCTAGGCCCAGACCATGATGTCCCAGGTTGTCGGTTTTGTGCTAGGTTTAGCAAACTAACTATAAAACGTCGATTCGATTTCGCCCAACATTATTTTGATAGGAAATTTAATTATACCATGCCGTCGGAGAAACTGACGACCGTAATGCATAAAAAATGCAAAGATAAGGACAGGCAGCCGAGACCCAAACCAGACTCGGAGGCCTCTGCTAGACCAGTCGCCAGTTCTCTGGTTTTCAGCCCCTGACGACCGCTGATTCAGAACCCCAAGCGGCATCCAATTCCCAAGAGGAGATTGCTGGGCCTCCACAACCTTTATCTTTAGGCCCTTCCGACTCCATGGCTGAAGGAGATTCCGGAGCAGTTGAAACGCCTTCAGTTACAGAAGATGTCTTCAGACCGACTACACTCACTATTAAATCCTATGCAAAGCTGAAAACTCCTTTAAAAGCAAAGAAGACTGCACAGCAGTCTCCAGTACAAGCCCCCATGCCTAAGAAACAGATGCTTAAGATGGCTGAAGACTTAATTACCCTAATCAGGGGTTCCCATCCCCCACCTGATAAAAGGCCTAGACAGGAGGACGACTACGCTTCCTCTGACCAGGTTTCAATTTCCTCAGTTTCTTCTGAGGAACAGGAATATTCTCTTCCCCCCCTTATTGAAGACTCTGATGCTGAAGGGTCTATTCCTTCAGCATCTCCCCCAGAAGACTACTCTTTTGGGGAAACTTTACATACCATGAGGGAACATTTCCACTGGGAAGGCCAGGATTACTCTGATTCTAAGAAAAGGCTCCGAGAGTTCCTTTTACTACCCCAGCACAGACCACTTGTTATTCCACCAGTGTTAGACATTGTGGATGATGTTTATTCAGAATCTAGCCTTAACCCGGATTCACTACCTCCAGCACCAGCCAAACCTGACAGATACTACAGAGTCCCTGACTCTCACAAATTCCTATATAAAAGCCCTGTTGCTGACCCAGAAACCATTTCCCAGGGTCCCAAAGGGGTTAAGGCCTCTTTTGCTAAAAATCCTGTATCCTCTGAAAGGGATTCTAGAGCACTAGACAGATGGGGAAAGAAAATATATACCTCAGCTACTCTAGCTGTGAGGGCCTTAAATTGCCAGTTTCACATGCTGAAATATCAACAATATTTGATGTCTCAATTAAAACAAAAAATGATCGTACACACAGGGCAGCCTGATTACAAGGAAATGCAAGATTTGTTGCATGCAGCTGAACAAGTGGGAAAACATACTTTGCAATGTGGATTTGATTCATTGGAAACTTCTTTTGTAGAGCAGCAGTGACAAGGTCTGTCATACGTAGGCATGCTTGGTTAAAGGAGCAAACTTTACCCGATCATGTAAAAGCAAAGTTATTGGATGCACCTTTACAGCAGAATGTTTTATTTGTTGTAAAAGCAGAAGAGGTTTTAAAGAAAATGGAGGATAAGGCAAAATCTATGCAGACGGTCAAGGATTTTTTACAGGTTCAACCCCCTCGTTTCAGCAGAAATTGGCCAACCAAAAATTGGTCCTTTCCAGCTTCTGACGGACCACAGAGGGGCAAATACAGACGCCCAAGGGGCAGAGGTCAGTCACAAGGCTCTTACAAGCCTCGACAATGGGGTGCCACAACCCAGAAAGGAGGAGAAGACAGGTGTCAAACTACCAGAAGACAAACACCGACTTATCCCTCAGACTGCCAAGCAAATCTCTCTTGGTGGCTCCCTTGGGAGGAAAGCTAACTCTTTTTGCAGACAACTGGCGCATCATCACAAAAGACAAATGGGTCCTAAATATTGTATCTCAAGGATACAGATTCCACTTTCACACTTTACCAAGGATAAAAGGTATGCCAAACCTGCCACCAAATCAATGGGCAGAGGCTCAAAAACAAATTACAGCTCTCGTGGACATAGAGCCATTCAACAGGTTCCTACACAGGAGCAAGGACAAGGATTTTACTCAAGACTCTTTCTAGTTCCCCGAAAAGACAAAGCTTGGAGACCCATTCTGGACCTCTCAATTCTAAACGCATATCTCGAGGTACCCAAATTCAAGATGCTAACACTACAGCAACTTCTTCCCATGCTGGGCAAGAAGGCTTGGCTAGTAACATTGGACCTCAAGGAGGCATACCTGCATGTCCCTATCAGACAAAATTGCAGAAGATACCTCCGATTTATAGCAGGTTCAACCCATTACTAATTCTCTGCACTGCTCTTTGGCTTATCTACTTCGCCCAGGGTCTTCACAAAATGCCTGGCACCAGTAATTGTGTGCTGCAGACAAAGAGGAATTCAAATATATCCATACCTGGACGACTGCCTTATTCAAGCAGAAAGCAAGGACATTCTTTTAAAGCATCTGGCGTTTGTCAAAAACCTATTAAGTTGCCTAGGGTACACAGTAAACGAAAAGAAGTTAAAACTAGTGCCCTCACAAGACATAATATTCCTGGGTGCCAGCTTAAATACAACAGCCCAGATGGCTTATCTCACGCCAGACAAGCAAGGACAACTGACTCAATACTTCAAAATGATGGTAACAAAGACCCATCTCCCTGCAAAAAATATTCTGCAGGCTTTGGGATTCATGGCATCTTGCATACTACTAATACTATATGCAAAACTGCATATGAGGACATTACAATGGTACCTGAAAAGCGTATGGACTCAACACAGCTTGGAAACAATAATACCACTCATTCCCTGCCTTCAACACGAGTTTCTGTGGTGGGCTCAGGCATGTCACCTCAACAAGGGTCAGCCTTTTACCTTACCCACAGCCAGGCAAACTATAACAACGGATGCATCGGATTATGCCTGGGGAGCACACATGGCAGGACAGTGTATTCAGGGCAAATGGTCTGCAGATCAAAAGCATCTACATATCAATCAAAAAGAGATGCTAGCTGTACAAAATGCCCTAACAGCTTTCAAGGACCTCCTACATCCAGGACAACTACTAATAAAGATGGACAACACCACAGTGATGTGGTACATAAGCAAGGGGGCACACATTCCTACCCCCTATACAGGCAAACAATGACCTTGTGGAACACAGCACTGACCTACCAAGTTCAACTACAAGCACAATTCTTGCCAGGAAAGAAAAACACATTGGCAGACGGTCTAAGCAGAAACAACATAGATCCTCACGAGTGGAAACTAGATCCACAAGTATTCGCAATGATAACTCAAAAATGGGGGAGCCCAGACATAGATCTGTTTGCCTCCCCCCAAAACTACCAACTACGGAAATTTTGCACAAGGACATACCACACACTAGCTTGGAAAGTGGACGCCCTCTCATTCAGTTGGAAAACATTAGCCGTGCCTTTCCTCCACTGCCTCTTCTGGCAAAGGTGCTGCTGAAAGCCAGATTAGAGACGCCACAAGTTATACTCATTGCTCCAGACTGGCCATGCCAACACTGGTATCCAATACTAAGGAACACATGGCTCAAGGCCCACCATGGACTTTACCTCAAATTCCTCACCTGCTCACTCAGCAATACAATCAGATTCTACACAGCCAGCTCAAGACTTTAAATCTGGCTGCATGGCAAATTACCTAAACAACCAGTCAACACTTCTCTCTAAAGCTGTTATGGATGTCATTCAGGAGGCCCAGCACCAGGAAAACCTATTCAGACAAATGGAAAAGATTCTGCACCTGGAACCAGGCTAAAGGCCAGAATCCCCTTGTCCCAAATATTCCTCAGATTCTACAATACTTAACTGAGATGTTGCACAAAGGACTTTCTTTTTCATCTATTAAGATCCACGCCTCTGCTATTTCAGCTCAATACAACACGGATCCTCCTATATTTTCACATCCATTTCTAAAACAGTACCTCAGAGGGTCTAAGAACATAAGACCGCCCCGGAGAGCACCAACTTGGGATCTCAACTTTGTTTTGGAAAAACTTGCACTACCGCCCTTTGAACCAGCTTTTACAGCTGATTTACAGTTTCTGTCATGGAAAACTGCCCTGCTGCTAGCAATAACTTCAGCACGAAGAGTCTCAGAGCTACAGGCCCTAATGGCAGTGGAACCTTTCATCATTTTTCATCAAGACAGAGTCACCTTACGAACTAACCCTTCCTTTATGCCAAAGGTGGTATCCACTGTGGCCCTAAACCAAACCATTAATTTGCCCACCTTCTATCCAAACCCCCAGAACAAAGGGGAAAGGCTCCAACACTCTTTGGACATTCACAGGCAATTACGTTATTACTTGGATAAGACTAAGGCTTTCAGAAAATCTGACCAGCTCTTTGTATCCCATGCTGCGGGATCCCAAGGAAAGGCAATCTCAAAACAGACCATTTCAAAATGGATAGGACATTGTATCCATTTCTGCTACACACACCATGGGAAACCTGTACCTGGTAACATTAGGCCCCATTCCACCAGGGCTACAGCAACATCAACAGCCTTCCTCAGAGGGGTACCAACCAAGGATATTTTGGAGGCTGCAACTTGGAGTTCAGTGCACACCTTTACCAAACACTATCCCTTACCTCTATACTCTAAAACCAGAGCTGGCTTTGCCACTGCAGTTCTGCAGGGCCTACTAGCTTCTCCAAACCCTGTTTAGTTCCACCGCCCATCCTTAGCTTTGGGATTCAACCCAAGTGTAATGACTGCAGCAGCGTAGCACAATGAACATAGTACAGTTTTGTACCTACCATAAATGTAGATGTCCGAGTGTTTGCACTGCTGCAGTCCAGGTTACCCTCCCTCCATCCCCTCTGACCTAGCTGAACTTTTCTATACCTCTCTATCCTGTACAACCTTTGTGGTGTATTTGCTTGTAACTGAAGGTATTCCTTTTATTCCTTTTATATGTTTTCTTAGCAGTATGTATTGCCTACCTACTTGGGGGCACCTGACATCTGGGGTAAGAAAAACTGAAGAAAATGGCGTTGGATGCCTCTTGTATACCCCTGGTGCACTGACATCAGGGAAGAAGCGACAGCAACAGACGCCGGACCAAGACTTTGGAACTCTGGCTGACTGTGGGGATCGCCTGACGGCAGGATAACCCAAGTGTGATGACTGCAGCAGTGTGAACACTCAAACATCTACATTTATGGTAGGTACAAAACTGTACTTTCTGACGAGTGGAAAAGGTTTTCCACCTGGATCCAGGTTAAGGGAGCCCAAACAGCACAACCCTCTCTTCCTCTCATTCTAGATTACCTAGCAGACCTACTACTATCCTTCTCTTCTATTAAAATTAATGCCTTTGCCGTCTCTGCTCATTACAGCACAGAGCCACCTCTCTTCTTACACCCTCTCATCAAACAGGGGCTAACAACTTAAGGCCACCCAGAAGAGCTCCTACCCCAGCTTGGGACTTTAACTTTGTATTGGAAAAGCTCACCCTACCCCATTTTGAGCCTGCAGCTTCAGCAGAGTTAAAATTTCTCTCTTGAAAACAGCATTGCTTCTGGCAAACTCTTCGGCTAGAAGAGTTTCAGAGCTACAAGCACTCATGGCTGCAGAGCCCTTCATCATTTTCCATGCTGACATGGACTCACTCAGGACTTAACCCATCCTTCATGCCTAAAGTGGTGCTCAGTGTGGCTCTCAACCAATCCATTCATTTGCCCACTTTTTTCCCTAGCCCACAAAACAAGGGGAAATGATTTTGTACTCTCTAGATGTGCACAGATACTCAGATTCTTTCTGGATAGGACTAAATCTTTTAGAAAAACTGACCAATTGCTAGTCAGCTTCGCAGCAGGAGCAGAGGGCAAGGCCATATCCAAACAATCGATCTCCAAATGGATAGCACACTGCATCCATTTTTGCTACAAACAGTATGGGAAACCGCCCCCAAAGGGGATCAGGATGCATTCCACCAGTGCAACCTCCACCTCTGCAGCTTTTCTCAGAGGGGTCCCCACCAGAGACATCCTGGAGGCTGCAACATGTCCATACCTTCGGCAAGCATTACCACCTGCCTATCTTCTCCAAATCCAGGGCAGGCTTTGCCACTGCAGTCTTGCCAAGGCATCCTAGCCAGCCCCCAGTCTTCTTGACTGCCTCCACCCTTTTCCTTCAGCTTTGGGAATCAGTCCAAGTGTGATGACTGCAACAGTGAAACACTAAGAACATAGTACAGTTGTGTACACTTACGTAAATGTAGTTGTTGAGTGTATCCACTGTTGCAGTCCTGGTTTCCCACCCTCCACCCCCCTGGTCTCTCTCTCTTTCTCTCTCCTTACAGGAAATTTTTGGTATTTACTTTCTACTGGTGTTGTTATTCCACCATAGTCTAGCTTCCAGTTTAGGGGCTCCTGACAGTTGGGGCAAGAAAAACTGTTGTAATGGTGCCGTCTGCCTGATTATATCACTGCCGACCAGAC
Organism: Protopterus annectens; assembly: GCF_019279795.1. Classification (NCBI taxonomy): domain Eukaryota; kingdom Metazoa; phylum Chordata; order Ceratodontiformes; family Protopteridae; genus Protopterus; species Protopterus annectens. The sequence goes on along the minus strand of NC_056739.1, from coordinate 1,093,302,588 downwards.
GTCAGCCTGGTGCGACAGCACCCGACGCAGAAGTACTAAGCCCCTGGTATTCGGGTCGGCTGTGGGCTACCCCTGATAGGATAACCCAAGTGTGATGACTGCAACAGTGTAGACACTCGGAACATCTACATTTAGGGTAAGTGTACACAACTGTACTTTCCTTGCCTCAGAAAAGACTTTCTTTGGTGGGCAGCAGCATGATGTTCTTCATTCCACATTGCTGCAGTCCTAACCATTGGGGTAGTCCGCTGTCCAGTCGGCCCGAATACCAAAGTATATGGCTGACGTCGGTCAAGGCGCACTAGACTGACGTCAGGACGTCAGGGTACTAATGCGCATGACCGACGTCATATCCTCAGTCTTTTTTGCCGCATGGTCCGATGCAGAAGCAGTTTTGCGAGTGCAGGTTGGCGTTCTGAAAGTTTCTGAAGTCAGAGTTTCAGACCGAATCAAAGTTGGCTAAGTACCCCGTTGGGGAATATTTTGGTTTTTTCTTGCCTCAGTATTTAACCGGATGTCAGAAAAAGTGAATAACTGTATTTCTTGTGGGAAACAGATCCCTCATAGGGATTACCATACCTTGTGTATACCTTGTTTAGGGCCTGAGCACGACGTTGTTGGATGCCGCTCTTGTGCTAGATTTAACAAACGCACTATTAAGAGACGGTTAGACTGTGCCAGGTTAGTTTTTGGGAAGCGTTGTAATTACAAAATGCCGTCGGATGCTCCGGCCGCTTCGTCCAAAAAGCGCAAGGACAAAGCAGCAAAGCCTAGAGTAGAAGAACCGGCAGTCCCGGACGTCGGTTCTTTAGAAGGCTCAGTGGAGCCGGAGGTTTTGCCAGGAGTTTCTTTGGAGTCTCAGGGAGAGACTTTACTGTTACAGGATGTGTCCTCTCAGGAGGTAGGCCAGGCTGAAGGGGCTTCTCAGGTGGCTGTTCTTCCCTCTCTTCCTAAGGTGGTTAGAGCCTCCCTTCTGTTTCCAAGGCTTCTTTGAGAGGCAGGCCAGGTTTAACTTCAGTGGGGGTTTCTCCTAGCTCTTCAGGATCTTTGCCTAAGAAACATATGCTTAAAATGGCAGAGGATTTGATTACTATGATTAGAGGTTCTATGCCCCCTCCTGATAAGAGGCCTAGGGTGGAGCCTGAGTTTGAGAGTTTTGAGCAGTGTTCGGAGGCTTCTGAGTCTTCGGCTGAAGACTTGCAGGAGTTTCCTCCTTATTCTGATTCTGATGTGGATGATTCTACTCCTTCAGCTTCTCCTCCTGAGGATTTTTCATTTTCAGAGACTCTGCATTCCATGAGGGAGCATTTTAAATGGGAAGGTCAGGATTTCTCTGATTCCAGGAAGAGGCTTAGGGAATTCTTGTTTTACCCCAGCATAGGCCTTTAGCTATACCTCCTGTTCTGAATGTGGTGGAAGATGTTTTTGCAGAGGCTTCCCTGAACCCTGATTCTTTGCCTCCTGCCCCAGTTAAACCGGATAGGTACTATAGGGTGCCTGAAGCTCATAAGTATCCTTTTAAGAGTCCTAGGGCAGACCCAGAAACTGTCTCTCAGGGGCCTAAAGGTGTTAAGGCTTCTGTTGTTAAAAATCCTGTTCCTCCTGATAAAGAGGCAAGGGCTTTGGATAGATGGGGAAAGAAGGTGTATACTTCTTCCACTTTAGCCATGAGGGCGTTGAATTGCCAGTTTCACATGTTAAAATATCAAAATTATCTCCTTTCACAATTGAAGTCTAAGGTGGATGCTCTGGCGGAAGGTATTGAGTGTAAAGAGTTGCAGGATTTAGTTCATGTGTCTGAACAGGTGGGTAAGCATTCATTGCAATGTGGTTTTGATGCTGTGCAGGCCTCCTCCAGGGTGGCTGCCACTGGTTCTGTTCTTCGTAGGCACGCCTGGTTGAGGGATCAGAATTTAGCTGAGCATGTTAAGACAAGGATTTTGGATGCTCCTTTACAGTCTGACGTGTTGTTTGGTTCGCCTGTGGAAGCAGTTTTAAAGAAAATGGAGGACAAGGCTAAGTCTATGCAAACTGTTAAAGATTTTTTGCAGGTGCAGCCGCCGAAGTTTAGTAGAAATTGGCCTACTAAGGGATGGACATATCCTGCTTATGATTCCCAGTCTAGGGGTAGGTCTAGACGTGGTAGGGGCAGAGCTCAAGGTTCTTTTAGGCCTAGAACAGGGAGTTCACCTGCTCAGACTTCTGGTGAGGGCAGGGGTCAGTCCTTTCGTAAACAGACCCAATGACCTGCCTTTTCAGCTGCCAGTACATTCTCGCCTGGCAGCACCTTTGGGAGGAAGGCTGGCTCTTTTCAAAGAAAATTGGGATTTAATTACCCAAGACAGATGGGTTTTGGATATCATTCACCACGGTTACAGGTTTTATTTCCATACCTTGCCTCCTTTCAAAGGCATGCCAGACATTCCTCCTCTGCAAAGAAAAGAGGCTCACAAGCAAATTTCTCTGTTACTCCAAATAGGGGCCATTCAGCCAGTCCCTGTGCCAGAAAGGGGCCTAGGATTTTATTCTCGCCTGTTCCTAGTACCAAAGAAGGGGACACGTGGAGACCAATTTTGGATTTATCTATCCTCAACACTTATCTGGACATTCCCAAGTTCAAAATGTTGACGTTACAACAGCTTTTACCTCTGCTGGGCAAAGATCACTGGATGGTAACTTTAGATCTCAAGGAGGCTTACCTTCATGTGCCTATCAGACTAAGTTGCAGGAAGTATCTGCGTTTTCGAGCTGGAAATTCCCATTATCAGTTCTCTGCATTGCCCTTTGGCTTATCTACTGCGCCCAGAGTATTCACAAAGGTTCTGGCTCCAGTGATAGCTTACTTCAGGCTAAAAGGGGTTCAAATCTATCCTTACTTGGACGACTGCCTGATTCTGGCTCAAGAAAAGGAAGACCTTTTACAGCATTTGGAATATGTGATAGCAGTGCTAAGATGCCTAGGGTATTCTGTGAACGAAATAAAGTCCAGTCTAGTACCCTCTCAAGACATATGCTTTCTGGGTGTGAGACTGAATACAGCAGCCCAGATGGCCTTTTTAACCCCGGACAAACAAAAGAATCTTTCCATTTACTTCCATCAACTATCTCTTCAGTCCGGGCTGACTGCAAGGACAGTCCTTCAAGCCTTAGGGTTCATGGCATCTTGTATTCTGGTGCTTCCCAATGCCAAACTGCATATGAGGAAGCTGCAATGGTATCTCAAAATGTATGGACACAGCACTGCCAGGATTTGGACACTGTCATTCAAATAATACCTTGCATTCAAAAGGAATTTTTGTGGTGGGCTCAGGAATGTCACCTAAACAAGGGACTCTCTGTGACCCGGCCAGAGGCGAGTCAGATTCTAACGACAGATGCCTCAGACATAGCTTGGGGAGCTCATCTGAATGGAAAGTGGATACAAGACAAGTGGCCTGCCAGACTACAGCATCTACATATCAACATGAAGGAGATGTTAGCAGTCCAGTTTGCATTAATGGCTTTCAAGGAGTTACTTCTTCCAGGGCAGGTGTTGATTCTAACAGACAACACAACTGTCATGTGGTACATCAACAAACAAGGGGGAACACATTCTTACCCTCTATGCAGGCAAGCAATGATTTTATGGGAGACTGCGCTCAGCTTGCAACTAACTCTTCAGGCAAGGTTTCTGCCAGGAGCACAGAACTCCTTGGCAGATGTGTTAAGCAGGCAAATCATGGATCCCCACGAGTGGAAACAGGATCTTCATGTATTTCGAAAATTGACAGTGTCATGGGGAACTCCAGACATAGATCTGTTCGCTTCTCCACTAAACCACCAGCTGCCAAAGTTTTGCACGAAAAGGTTTCATCACACAGCTTGGAAAGTGGATGCTCTTTCTTTCAGTTGGAAAAATCTTCATGTGTATGCCTTTCCACCTCTGCCTCTTCTCCCAAAGGTACTCCTAAAGGTCAGACAAGACAAGCCAAGGATGATTTTAATAGCTCCAGATTGGTCTCGGCAACACTGGTACCCATTACTGAGGAGTCTGGTAAGGAAGCCTCCATGGCCTTTACCTTTGATTCCACACCTATTGTCTCAGAGGGACGGTCATCTACTCAATGTCAAGCTTCACTCTCTTCATCTAACAGCCTGGCATATTCTGTTTTGAAACACAGCAGGTCTCAACTTCCTCAACAAGTTTTGAATGTGATTATGGAAGCCAGAAGACCTAGTACAAGGAAAGTGTACGCAGAAAAATGGAAGAGATTTTTATTTTGGAGTGCAGCAAAGAATTTGGAGATTTCTGAGCGTAATTTGAGTGTGGCTCTTCAATATCTTACTGAGTTATTGGACAAAGGTTTGTCTTTCTCTTCCATTAAGATTCATGCTGCAGCAATTTCAGCTCACTATGATTGTGACCCACCATTGTTTTCGCATCCTTTGTTCAAGCAATTTCTTAGAGGGGCAAAGAATATAAGACCCCCACGTAGAGCTCCTACTCCTGCTTGGGATCTCAATTTTGTGTTGGAGAAACTTACTCTACAACCTTTTGAGCCTGCGGCTACTGCTGACTTAAAATACTTGTCATGGAAGACTGCTTTTTTGTTGGCCATTACTTCTGCAAGAAGGGCTTCTGAATTGCAGGCCCTTATGGCGGTAGAGCCTTTTTTGATTTTCCATAAGGATAGGGTATCATTACGTACTAATCCTTCTTTTATGCCTAAGGTGGTTTCTAGTGTGGCTTTAAACCAAACTATTCATTTGCCTACTTTCTATGCAGATCCCCAAAATAAGGGGGAAAAGATTTTGCACACTTTAGATGTACACAGGCAGTTGCGTTATTATTTAAGCAGGACTAAGGATTTTAGGCAGTCTCAGCAGTTGTTTATTTCTTTTGCTTTGAGTTCTCAGGGCAAGCCTGTGTCAAAACAAACTATTTCTAAGTGGATTGGGTTTTGCATTGCATTTTGTTATTCCCATCATGGCAAGGAGATTCCAGCTGGGATTAGGCCTCATTCCACTAGGGCTACTGCCACTTCAACAGCATTTCTAAGGGAAGTGGCAACTAAGGATATTTTGGAGGCAGCTACTTGGAGTTCGGTGCATACTTTCTCTAAGCATTACCACCTTCCTCTCTACTCTAAATCTAGGGCTGGTTTTGCCACAGCTATTTTGCAAGGCATGTTGACAGCTCCTGCTTCCTTATGATTTGCCAGCCTCCCTTACCTCTGCTTTGGGATTCTACCCAATGGTTAGGACTGCAGCAATGTGGAATGAAGAACATAGTACAGTTTTGTACCTACCATAAATGTAGATGTTCGAGGATCCACATTGCTGCAGTCCAATCCCTCCCTCCTTCCCCTCTGTGTTTAGGGGTGGTTGTGTGGGTGAGGTTATACTCTTGTAATTTTGTATATATTGTACATATTTTTGGTGCAGGAGTGTTTGGTGTTTTTGGTTTTGGCCTTGTCTTTTTAGGGTCTTCTGACATCTGGGGCAAGAAAAGACTGAGGATATGACGTCGGTCATGCGCATTAGTACCCTGACGTCCTGACGTCAGTCTAATGCGCCTTGACCGACGTCAGCCATATACTTTGGTATTCGGGCCGACTGGACAGCGGACTACCCCAATGGTTAGGACTGCAGCAATGTGGATCCTCGAACATCTACATTTATGGTAGGTACAAAACTGTACTTTTCCACAACAAGGGAATGCCTTTCTCCATACCCTGTGCCACCCAGACCCTCACCACTGAAGCATCAGACTACGCTTGGGGGTGCCCACCTGGATGGCAGGTGCATACAGGGCCAATGGAGCCCACAGCAAATCCATCTGCACATCGGTCAGAAAGAGATGATGGCTGTGCAGTACGCCTTGATAGCTTTCAAGCCCCTTCTCTCTCCAAGGGCTCTCCTGATAAAAACGGACAACACCACTATGATGTGGTACATCAACAAGCAGGGATGGACTCGCACACTCCTGCCCTTTTATGCAGGCTAGCCATGACCCTTGGGCACACAACCTCTGCCATGCAACTGCACCTGTTAGCACAATTCCTTCCAGGCCCTCTCAACTCTCTGTTAGACCAATTAAGCAGAAATCTTCTGGACCCACACGAGTGGCAACTCAACAGAAGTACCTTCACCCTAATAACTCAGAAATGGGGAACCCTGAAGGTCAACTTCTTTGCCTCCCACACCAGCCATCAGCTCAGCAAATTCTGCATCAGAGAGCATCACTGCATGGTTTGGAATGTGGATGCCCTGTCCTTCTCCTGGATCAGTTTATAGATCTATGCCTTTCCTCCCCTCCCTCTCATCTCCAGGGTACTGCTCAAAGTAAGGGAGGAAAAACCAAGGACCATTCTGATAGCTCCAGACTGGCCCTGGTAGCACTAGTACCCCTTGCTATGCAGCCTCTCCCCGCTCCTCCCCCCCGGCATCTTCCTCAGATTCTAAACCTCTTGACCAAGAGGGGAAGGGGAATTCATTCGTCCCCAATTAGACTCTCAGTTTGTAAGCTTGGCTTATTCCCTAACCCCGAACCAATCTGTCAACCTCAGTAAACGGGTTCTGGATGTTATCCATGAGGCCAGATGTCCTAGCACCAGAAAGTCTTATGCAAACAAATGGAAAAGGTTCTGTACCTGGATCTAGGCTAATGGAGCCAATACGGCACAGCCCTCCCTCCCTCTCATCCTGGATTACTACACAGTGGCTTCTCTTTCTCCTCTATAAAAATTCATGCCTCTGCTATTTCTGCTCATTTTCCCACTGAGCACCCCTCTTTACTCACACCCTCTGATCAAACAGTTCCTAACAGGGGCTAGCAACTTGAGGCCACCCAGAAGGGCACCAACACCAGCTTGGAACTTGAACTTTGTTTTGGAAAAACTCACCCTGTCCCCATTCGAACCAGCTTCTTCTGCAGAGCTAAAATTTCTCTCCTGGAAAACAGCATTCCTTCTGGCCATCACTTTAGCCAGAAGAGTCTTTGAGCTGCAAGCACTCATGGCTGCTCATTTTCCATGCAGACAGGGTATCCCTCAGAACTAACCCATCCTTTTTGCCCAAAGTGGTTTCCAGTGTGGCTCCCAACCAATCCATTCATTTGCCCACCTTTTTTCCCAGTCCCCATAACAAAGGGGAAAGGATTCTTAACTGTCTAGGTGTGCACAGACAGCTCAGATTCTATCTTGACAGGACTAAATCCATCAAAGTTTGATCAATTACTGGTTAGCTTTGCTACAGGGGCAGAAGGCAAAGCCATCTCCAAACAAACCATTTCAAAATGGATAGCACACTGCATCCATTTCTGCTACAAACAGCATGGAAAGCCTCCCCCCAAGGGGTCAGGACACACTCCACCAGAGCAGCCTCCACTTTGTTAGCCTTCCTTAGAGGAGTTCCCACCAGCGACATCATGGAGGCTGCCACCTGGACATCTGTTCGCACTTTTACCAAGCATTAGCACCTGCCTCTCTTCTCCAAATCCAGAGCAGGGTTTGCCTCTGCAGTCTTGCAGGGCATCCTAACTAGCCCTAGTTGCATTGATTGCATCCACCCTTTTCCTCTGCTTTGGGAATCAACTCAAATGTGATGACTGCAACAGTGAAACACGAAGAACATAGTACTGTTGCAGTCCTGGTTTCCCTTCCTCCATCCCCCTTCTCTTTCTCTTTCATTACCATTCTAAGTTGTTGTTCTCCTTAACTTACAGGGGAATTTTGGTATTTTCCACTGTGGGATTTCTTCCACCACAACCTGGCCTCCTACTTGGGGTCTCCTGACAGGTTAGAGCAAGAAAAACTGATGTAATGGCATCGGCTGCCTTACTTTATTCTACTGACGACCTGACGTCAGTCTTCAAGTGACAGCAACCGATGCAGAAATACTACGTCTCTGGTGTTCTGGCCAGCCGAGGGCTTACCCTGGCAGTGATGACCCAAATGTGATGACTGCAACAGTGAATACACTCTAACATCTACATTTAGGGTAAGTGTACACAAATGTGCTTTCTTTGTGCTTCACTGTTGTAGTAAAGTACAGTTGTGTACACTTACCCTAAATGTAGATGTTTGAGTGTATTCACTGTTGCAGTCATCACTTTTGGGTTATCTGCTTGCAGTAGCTCTCAGTCGTCCTGATTAACAAAGTCTTGGGTCCTGCATCGGTTGCTGTCCCTTCTGTGATGTCAGGTCGTCAGGAGTATGAAACATGCAGCCGACGCCAATTACATCAGTTTTTCTTGCCCCAGATGTCAGGTGCCCCCTTAATGGGAAGCAATTAAATCTATAAATGTACAAGGTTATACTGCCAACAAAAAAGCAAATACACCAAAAAGCTTTTGAGTATAGTATAGGAGAGTAGAGGTATAGCCAAAAATAGTAAGGGGGCTGGAGGGAGGGTAACCAGGACTGCAACAGTGAATACACTCTAACGTCTACATTTATGGTAAGTGTACACAACTGTACTATGTTCTTCGTGTTTCACTGTTGCAGTCATCACTTTTGGGTAGATTCCCAAAGCTAAGGATGGGAGGAGGAATTCAGACCAGCTATAAGGCCCTGCAAGATAGCACTGGCAAAGGCAGCTCTGGATTTATAGAAAATTTGGCAGATGGTAATGCTTGGTGAAAGTATGTACAGAACTCCAGGTAGCAGCCTCTAGGATGTCCCTGGTAGGGGTGCCTCTGAGAAAGGCTGTAGAGGTAGATGCAGCCCTGGTTGAGTGGGGTCTGATCCCTTGTGGTATACGTTTTCCATGGTGCTTGTAACAAATGAATGCAATGGCCTATCCATTTGGAAATGGTTTGCTTTGAAATAGCCTTCCTCTCTGCCCCTGCAGCAAATGCCGTTCAGATTTCCTTTGAGGTTTAGTCCTGTCCAAGTAGAATCTAAGTTGTCTGTGCATGTCTAAGGAGTGTGGAATCCATTCCCCTTTTGTTCTGTGGATTAGGAAAGCAGGTTGGCAAATGAATGGACTGATTAAGGGCCACACTGGATACCACCTTGGGCATGAAGGAGGGATTGGTCCCGAGGGACACCCTGTCCGCATGAAAGATGATGAAAGGCTCCACTGCCATAAGGGCCTGTAATTCAGATACCCTTTGTTGCTGAAGTGATTGCTAAAAGGAAAGCTGTTTTCCAAGAAAGGAATTTTAAGTCTGCAGTAGCAGCTGGCTTGAAAGGATGAAGAATGAATTTCCCCAATACAAAGTTAAGGTCCCAGGTTGGAGTTGGAGCTCTCCTGGGTGGTCGTAAATTTTTGGCCCCTCTGAGGAACTGCTTGAGCAGTGGATGAGAGAAGAGGGGAGGTACTGTGTTATAATGAGCTGAAATGGCTGAGGTGTGAATTTTGATCGAGGAGAAAGACAGGCCCTTGTGAAGCATTTCAGTTAAGTATTGTAAAATCTGAGGTAAACTGGGCACTACTGTGCTCATCCCTTGAGATTGGTTCCAGGCACAGAATCTTTTCCATTTTTCAGCATAAGATTTTCTAGTACTAGGCCTCCTTGCCTCTAAAATGATATCCATCACCGGTTTACTGAGGGATGGTAAAAGAGGGATTAGGCAATTAGCCAGGCTGTTAGGTTCAGTGTTTGAAGCTGAGGGTGTAGAATCTGGTTCTCCTGCTGAGACAATAGGGTAGGAGTCAGAGGTAGGTGCCATGGGGCCAGCAGTGACGCACTGCGCAAGAGGGGGGTACCAGTGTTGGCGTGGCCAGTCTGGTGCAATCAAAATCGTTCTTGGTTTGTCTTGTTTGATCTTTAGTAGTACTTTGGAGAGCAGAGGAGGAAAGCCATAAACTGATAGGTTTTTCCAACTGAAGGACAGAGCATACACTTTCCAAGCTTGTTTTTGGGTTGTCCTTGTGCATAATTTGTCCAATTGATAGACCTGCATGCTATCAACTTGAACGCATAAGTGAAGCTAAGTAACTTTTATCTGCACTTTTTAAAGTAATTTGTTTGTGTTGCATTGAGGAATATCTAGCTGGAAGCTGTGACTCTGTTTTTCAGTAGGTTCCCGCCCACCCTCCCTGTTTTTGTGTTGGTGTTAATCTTGGTGGCTTTGAAACTGCCCGCCCCTCTTGTAAATTTGCACTTGGATACTCCTCCTGGGCCCATCTCATTTGCTCACTCAATTTTTTTTTATCTGCTTTTACTGTATTTGTTTCTTCCTACTTTATTTTGCTTGTGCGTCATCTTAAAAGTACTCAATTGTATTTATTACTGCTTGGTGTAACTCACTCTAAGCCTTTTAGTTTAAGCACTTGGGCTTCAGACCAGTTGTTTTACATTAAGAAGGTTTGTGCTCTGCACTGTAGTGGCAGGACAGGTAGCTTACATCCTTCTAAGTTGGGAACTGCTGACTGAGGGCTCAGTGTTTGTTATTCTAAAAGTGCATTAATTCTGGTTTAAGCACTTGGGCTTCAGGCCAGTTATTTTACATTAAGAGGGTTCGTGGTCTGCACTCTTGTGGGAGGAGAGGCTGGACTCTGCCCTTCTGAGCTGGGAATTTCTGGTTAAAGGCTTATAGTGCCTGCATATTTGAACTGCTTTTTACTAAATTGGTACACCTTGTTTGCTGTTGCATAGACCAGATCCAGGCCTGCTGAATCTAGCTTTGTTTGTATGCTTGTTTGCTTATTTTCCTGAAATGCTAATTCCACCTAAAACGCGGCTTTTCAGCGCTTCTGTGGATCCCTAGTGACATCTGCATTGCTTACTATACTTATTTCCTTGTTTCACTTGAAAGAAAGTTACTGTTTGTCATTTTTGCATTTGTTACCTGTAACACATTGCATTTAAGTTACCTGGCACTTGCTCACTAAAGCAATTATATGTCAGCACTAAAAAATTAAAAGCACTACACCCTCACAAACTCCCCTTGAGTACCTTGTTCCCCATTGGCCCTTTTTTTTTCAGTTATAAAGGAATTCCCAATACTATTCTAGCATGTCCAAAGGTCATTTGTCAATCTCCTCTCTGGTCCAGCTGGTGAATCTGGGAATCTTGAGGCAATGTTACAACTGCCTCATGTACACAGACAACCCTCTCCTCCTCCCAACAAATTCCAACACATGTGAGAGATGCAACCATATAGCCAAACTGGAGGCTAAGCTCTCTCAACTCAGTACTGGCAAAACCTGTCAGGAGGAGGAAACCACACTCACTACAATTCCAGTCTCACATAGACCTACCACGACAGCAAACCAAACACACAAAAATATACTCGGAGGCTCTAAATAAAAATCTGCCTAAGCAGCAGAGACCTCCAAAGCAGACACCCAAGCAACCGCTACCCCAAAACAAAACACGTGCATCACATAGCTCACAAAGCCAGTGTGCCGAACAGTCACAGCCCAAAAGGCTAAACAACACACCTGATACACTTGTAATAGGTGACTCTATCGTCAGGCACACTGACGTCCCGCTCACCAGGCTGAACAAGGAGAAGGTCACGGTGAGCTGCCTGTCGGGCGCTAGGATCCGCCACATAACACAAGCACTCTGGTCACTCCAAGGCAAGTACAAATATGACTCGGTCATTGTCCGTGCTGGTGTGAATGACCTGAGACGTACCTCCCTGGACTACATGAAAAGAGACAGAGGACTACATGAAAAGAGACATAGAGGAGCTCTCTGAGCATGTGGCCAGGCCGGTATGACCCTGACCTTGAGTAGCATCTTACCCTCACCAAGAATGATGCCACAATATGAAGACAAGATGATCAATTTCAACAATTGGCTTAAGTATTGGTGTCATTCAAAGGGGATCCAATGCCTGTCAGCCTGGGATGACATGCTCGACAAGCCACAATGCTTCGCTAGGGACGGCTTGCACCTGTCACCCCTGGGCATTCGGATATTGGTAAAGGCTCTTGCTACCCCCATAGTGCCTTTTTTTAGGCAAGGCTCAAAAGACAAACCCACCTCCATAGGTATCACAAGGGATAAGAAACTAAGAGTAATGCTACTCAACGCCAGAAGTCTAAACCTCAAGATGCATGCACTCGAAACTCTTCTTAGCATGGAGAACATCGATATATGTGCAGTAACAGAAACCTGGTTCAAGGCTCCTGAGAGCACCCCAGCACTACCAGGTTATACCTCATACCATGCTTTTCGGCCCCAAAACTTGGACCAAACCAGAAAAGGAGGGGGAGTATCAATATTCGTCAAAGATACCCACACCTCCAAGTTGGTGGCACAGCACGAAGCATCAGAGACTATCCATGTGCAACTAACAGTGGGTAGAACTGCCTTCCAGTTTATAGCCTGCTACAGACCACCCTCCCAAACCCAGGAACCCCACTCGGCCTTCCTGAGAACACTGGAAAATATGAAGGTCTCTCCAAACACCATTATATTGGGCGACTTCAACTACCAAAACATAAGACTGGGAGCATTACTCTAGCTCCAACTCCCTAGCTCAAAGGTTCCTAGAATTTATAAAATCAAATGCTATGGAACAACTTGTTACCACTCCCACAAGAGGGGAAAACATACTGGACCTGATCATCACCAACATGGGAACTCTATGCTCCAGACCAGAAGTGTATCCCTCACTGGTAAGATCAGACCATAAACTTATCTCACTGGATATTCACATCCTGACCCCACCCCCTGCCCAGAAAACCACAGTGAAAAACTTCTCTAAAGCAAATTTCGCACTCTTCAAAACTGAGGTGGAATCCTTCAAAGCCCCTGGTCCTGTGGAAAATACGGCCCAGACCGCAGAATCCTTTATAAACGCATTCTATGAACACCTTCAGGAATGCATGGATCATGCAATCCCAAATAAAACCAAGACCCAATCCTCCAAAGGCAGATGTCCTGTCTGGTGGACCCCAGCCATAAACAAACTGTATAATAGAAGGAGGAAGATACTACATGATAGAGCAAAATCCCAAAAAGGGAAGGCATCTCTGATCAGTGTTAGCAAAAAACTACGGGCACTCATAAAATCGTCTAAGGCCAGCTTCGAGAGAAAAATTGCACAGGACACTAAAGATAATCACAAGGCTTTCTTTAGTTATGTTAGGAACCTGGGTGGGAATTCACAGATATGCTCAGAATTAGTCCAAAATGACAAAAAAATACACCAAACCCACAGACATTGCCAACATCCTAGCTGACAGGTTCAGCGCAAACCACCACCAAAGGGCAAATATCTATCCCAGCAGAGTGCTGCCCCCCTGACATCTCAGATGCTCAGGTAAGAGCCGCCCTCTCAAAAGCAAAAAACACAGCATCGATGGGACCAGACAGTGTCCCGGGCTGCGTCCTACATGAACTCCAAGAAGAGCTAAACCCAAACCTAAAACTACTGTTCAGTCTCAGCCTTACCACAGGATATGTACCAAAAGAGTGGCGTACAGCAACAGTGGTCCCTCTCCACAAAGGTGGTGCCTCAACAGATCCTGGAAACTATCGCCCCATAAGCCTGACTAGCTTGGTCTGCGCAAAGCTATGGAAAGGATCATCATGGACCTCATAAAAAAAGATATTGGGGACCTACAGACACTGGATCCTACCCAGTTCGGCTTTGTTAAGGGCAGATCCTGTCTCTTAAACCTGGTCGATTTCTTTGAAACAGTCACCAAGGCCATTGACGAGGGGAAGGTGGTCCACACAGCCTACCTGGACCTCGCAAAAGCCTTTGATACAGTACCCCACCTGGGCATTATAGATAAGCTCACCAGCTTAAATATAAACCCCTATGTCACTAGATGGGTTGCAAACTGGCTCAAGGACAGAACCCACATGGTTAGAATTGCTGGAGCCATGTCGGACTCCAAACCAGTTACAAGTGGCGTCCCACAAGGCTCAGTCCTGGGACCTCTCCTGATGTTCATCGTGCATACAGCTGCAGTAATCACAAATGGGTTTTCTGCCGTCAGGCGGTCCCTCGGTTGGCCGAATTCCAAAGTCTTGGTCCGGCGTCGGTTGTCGTCGCATTCTCTTCTGACATCAGTGAGGCCAGAGTATATAAGACACAGCCGACGCCATGTTCTCCAGTCTTTTTTGCCGCGCGGTGCCCGAAGCAGAAGCAGTTCGCAAGTGCCGGTCGGCCAGCTCCTGAATTACGAAAATTTTGGAAACCGAAGTCTTCATTAAAGCCAAGTACCCCGTTGGGGAAACTTTTCTTGCCTCAGACCGATGTCAGAAAAAGTTAATAATTGTATTTCTTGTGGGAAGCAAATACCGCATAAGGATTTCCATTCCCTCTGCATACATCAAGATGCTCACATTACAGCAACTTCTTCCCATGCTGGGCAAGGAGTTTTGGCTGGTAACATTGGACCTCAAGGAGGCATACCTGCATGTCCCAATCAGACAAAGCTGCAGAAGATACCTCAGATTTCTTGCAGGTTCAATCCACTGTCAATTCTCTGCATTGCCCTTTGGCTTGTCTACTGCGCCCAGAGTATTCACAAAGTGCCTGGCATCAGTGATTGCCTACTGCAGACTTCAAGGGATACAAATTTACCCTTATTTGGACGACTGCCTGATCCAAGCGGACAGCAAGCACATACTTCTGGAACATCTGACACCATCTCAGAAAATAACCTTCCTGGGTGCCAACTTGGACACAAACACCCAGATGGGCCTATCTTACGTCAGAAAAACAAGGGCAACTATCTCAGTACTTCAAAATTCTAGCAAAAAGTACCAAGCTTACTGCAAGGAAAATCCTGCAGGCTCTGGGATTCATGGCATCTTGCATTCTTTTAATCCCATGTGCAAAGTTGCATATGAGGAAACTTTGGTACCTAAAAAACCTATGGTCTCAACACAGTCACAGTTTGGAAACAATACTACCAATAATCCCATGTTTGCAAAAGGAATTTCTATGGTGGGCCCAAGCATGTCAAGCAAACACAGGCCTCCCATTCTGCAAGTCTCAAGCAGAGCAAGTTATCACAACAGACGCCTCAGAGTACGCTTGGGGGGCGCACATGACGGACAGGTGCATCCAGGGCAAATGGTCCCAAAATGAAAAGCACCTCCACATCAATCAAAAAGAAATGCTAGCAGTAATAAATGCAATTACAGCTTTCAAGGACTTCCTGCATCCAGGACAATTACTCATAAGAACAGACAACACCACAGTAATGTGGTACATAAACAAACAAGGAGGAACACATTCATACCCCTTGTGCAGACTAGCCATGACCCTTTGGAACTTGGCTCTGGATTGGCAAATCGAACTTCAAGCACAGTACCTGCCAGGATTGGAAAACACACTGGCAGACAAATTAAGCAGAAATATGACAGATCCACACGAATGGAAGTTACATCCGCAGGTGTTTGCAGAAATAACCCCAAGTGTGGGGGAGGCCAGACATAGATCTTTTTGCCTCCCACAGGAATCATCAATGGAAAAGTTTTGTTCGAGGACCTTTCATCCAAAGGCCTGGAGAGTGGACGCCCTTTCAATCAGTTGGACAGCATGGACAGTTTACGCATTCCCACCTCTGCCTCTTCTGCCCAAGGTACTTTTGAAAACAAGAGCAGACAGACCGAGGATGATACCGATTGCTCCAGATTGGCCAAGGCAACACTGGTACCCATTGCTGAGGAGCCTAACACATGCTTCTCCCTGGTCCCTGCCTCTAATGCCACTTCTGCTGACTCAGCACAGTTACAAAACTCTCCACAGTCAGCTGAAAACACTCAATCTCGCTGCATGGAAAATTTCTTAACACCACAACAGACCCTACTCTCCAAGGAGGTGCAGGATGTCATTTTGGAGGCCAGAAGACCATCTACTAGAAAAGCTTACTCCGCAAAATGGAAGTGTTTTTGTTCTTGGAATGCGAAAAAAGGCCAGGACCCTAGAAAACTGAACTTGCCTCAGGTATTACAGTATCTAGCTGAGCTGCTGAACAGTGGACTTTCATTTTCTTCCATAAAAATCCATGCCTCAGCTATTTCTGCAGAATACAACACGGATCCTCCTTTATTTTCTCACCCACTCTTATGACAGTTCCTCAGAGGGGCTAAGAATATTAGACCACCAAGGAAACAACCAATACCAGCCTGGGATCTTAATTACATATTAGAAAAATTAACATTGCCTCCTTTTGAACCAGCTGCCTCAACAGATTTGCAATATTTGTCATGGAAAACTGCCTTCCTTCTGGCTATCACTTCAGCTCGTAGAGTCTCGGAATTACAGGCCCTCATGGCAGTGCAGCCCTTTCTCATTTTCCATCAGGACAGGGTCTCTCTTCGTACCAACCCATCATTTATGCCTAAAGTGGTATCTAGGGTAGCTTTAAATCAAGCCATACACCTTCCTACCTTTTACCCCAATCCTCAAAACAAAGGGGAAAGGCTGCTACATTCCTTAGACATCCATAGGCAGCTACGTTACTATTTGGACAGAACAAAGTCCTTCAGGAAATCAGAACAACTCTTTGTGTCCTATGCTGTAGGGGCTCAAGGGAAGCCAGTTTCCAAGAAGACTATTTCAAAGTGGATAGGCCACTGCATACGGTTTTGTTATTCCTATCATGGGAAATCTGTTCCTACAGGTATCAGATCACACTCCACCAGGGCCACAGCTACCTCTACAGCCTTCCTCAGAGGAGTTCCTACCAAAGATATTCTGGAGGCAGCCACTTGGAGTTCTGTACATACCTTCACAAAACACTACCACCTGCCTTTATATTCCAGAACAAGAGCAGGCTTTGCCACTGCTGTTTTGCAGGGCATTCTGGCTCAACCCAGTTCCTCCTAGTACCTACCACCCTGTGCGTAGCTTTGGGATTCTACCCATCTGTGATTTCTGCAGCTGTATGCACGATGAACATAGTACAGTTTTGTACCTACCATAAATGTAGATGTTCGAGTGCTAATACAGCTGCAGTACAGGTTTCCCTCCCTCCATCCCCACTTGGTAAAGGCATGGGGCCTAACAACCTCTTCATACAGCCTGACTGGGTCATCCTTCTAAGGTTTATTTGCTTGCAACCACTGTTTTTGGATTATATTGCATTACATGTATACGCATATAAGCATAATTTATGCATTGCCTTCTTTCGGGGGGCACCTGACATCTGGGGCAAGAAAGACTGAAGAACATGGCGTCGGCTGTGTCTTATATACTCTGGCCTCACTGACGTCGGAAGAGAATGTGACGACAACCGACGCCGGACCAAGACTTTGGAATTCGGCCGACCGAGGGACCGCCTGACGGCAGAAAACCCATCTGTGATTACTGCAGCTGTATTAGCACTCTAACATCTACATTTATGGTAGGTACAAAACTGTACTTTCTGTATATATTTCTTGGAGGTACAGGCCAACACGGAAGGACTGTGGCTGACCAAGTTCGCAGATGACTGCAAACTGGGCACTATAATCGACTCTGCAGCCGACACAAGCATCCTCCAAAAGGGCCTCATAGAAACAGACAACTGGTGCCAGAGCCATGGCCTCAAGCTAAACGCCAAAAAGTGTATAGTCATCTCCTTTGGCAAAAACAAAGTGCCCACAAATTACCATATAGGTGGTAATCCATTAAGTACAGAAGAAGTAATTAGGGACCTGGGGACCCAAGTTGATAGCAATCTCTCATTTGACAACCACGTGGCCAAAGTGGTTAGAAAAACATTTTATATAGCCCACCTAATCATGAAGGGATTCGCATCTAGATCAGGGGAGGTCATCGTGCCTCTTTACTCATCCCTCATCAGGCCCATAATTGAGTACAATGCCCCTTTTGGGATGTACCTTACCAGACACCTGCAGCAACTGGAAAATACCCCAAAAGTACCTCACCAAGAGGATCAAAGGGCTCAAACAGATGCCATATGCTGCCCGGTTAAAGAAACTCCAGCTCTACTCAGTGGCATACCGCCTGCTCAGAGGCGATCTGTGCCTGACGTATAAAGCCATGTCCAACCCGGAATTAATGGACATGCTGCACCTCAGAAAATCCAAATCCCATCGAGCTATGCGCTCGAGAGACTTGAACCTCAGCACTGAAATAAATAGGACATGCTGGAGGGACAGATTCATAACCCAGAGGCTCCCTTCACTCTGGAATAAAATCCCAGTCCAGGTTAGGCAGAGTCCCTCATTGACTCTCTTCAAGAGGAATCTTGATGAGTGGATGGGGGATCGTAGGTTTACCCCGGGTATCACTTCTGTGTCACTGTTAGAGGCACAGTATACTAACCTCGAAAAAGGGCATAGCAAAATTAATTTAAAATGGGTGGCGAAAGCCAAACACACTCTGGCTAGTCTTGTAAATGCCCTAGGGCAGATAGCCTAGTATGAACCTATGATAGTTTTGGGGGGAGGCAAACAGGTCTGATGTCCCCCATTTGCTTGTCAACATGTTGAAAATCCTTGGTTCCAATTTCCACTCGTGTGGGTCCATGAGGTTTCTGTTTAGTTCGTCTGCCAGTGTATTTAGTTTTTGTGGCAGAAATTGAGCTTGTAGATGCACTTGGTAGCTCATGGCTGTGTTTCACAATGCCATGGCTAGTCTGCAGAAGGGGGTAAGAATGTGTACCCCCCCTGCTTGTTTATGTATCACATAACAGTGGTATTGTCCATCTTTACCATTAATTGTACTGGAAGAATGTGGTCTTTGAAGGCTGTCAGAGCATTCTGTGCATCTAACATTTTATTTGATTGATATGCAGGTGCATTTGACTTGGGTTCCATTTCTCTGATTGCATTTCCCTGCCAGGTGAGACCCCCATGCATAGTCAGATGCATCTGTTAGGGTTTGGGCGGCAGGGGGTAGTGTGAATGGTAGTCCCTTGTTCTGGTGGCAGGCCTCTGCCCACCAAAGGAACTCTAGGCGTAGGCAAGGTATGATAGGAATCATTGGTTCTAGATCCTGAGAATGTTGACACCATAGGCTTTTTAGATACCATTGTAGTTTCCTCATATGCAGTCTTGCATATGGAATTAGAAGAATGCAGGAGGCCATGAACCCCAAGGCTTGCAGTATTTGCCTTGCAGATAGCGGGGTTTTTGTGGCCACTTTGAAGTAGGTTGTCAAATTAATTTGTTTCTCTGGCGTGAGGAAAGCCATCTGGGAAGTTGTATTCAAGCTTGCTCCCAGGAATATAATTTGTTGACAGGGTACCAGGTGTGATTTCTTTTTGTTTATAGGGTACCCCAGACAAGTTAGCACCCTTTGTACAAAGGCCAGATGATTCAGAAGTATGTCTTGGCTTTCTGCCTGAATTAGACAATCGTCCAGGTATGGGTATATTTGAATATTTCTTTGCCTGCAAAATGCAATGACTGGAGCTAGGCACTTTGTGAATACCATGGGCGCAGTAGATAAGCCAAAGGGCAGTGCAGAGAACTGATAGTGCGTGCAGCCTGCTTTGAAGCATAGTTATCTTCTGCAAGTGTCCCCGATTGGGATGTGCAGGTATGCTTTCTTTTATATCTAGTGTTGCCAACCAGGTGTCTTTGCCTAGCATCGCAAGCAACTGGTGAAGAGTCAGCATCTTGAATTTTGGAATCACCAAAAAGGTGTTTAGAGTAGACAGGTCCAGGATAGGATGCCATGAATTGTCTTTTCTGGGTACCAGGAAAAGTCTTGAGTAGAAACCTTGTCCCCTTTCCTCTTCTGGTACCAATTGAATAGCCGCCATGTTTGAAAGCACTTGCTTTTGGGCCTCTGCCCACTGATTTGGGGGTAGATCTGGCCAATCTCTTGGTGTTGGTAACGTGTGGAAGTGAAATCAGTTTCCCTGGGACACTATATTTAAAACCCATTTGTCCTGGGTAATGAGTTCCCAGTTCTTTGCATGAAGAGCAACCCCCCCCCCCCCCCCAAAAAAAAGGGCAGTTAGTTGAGAAGTGCTTGGCAGTTTTAAAAAATAAGTCATTGAGACAGTTTACCGTAGCAGGGAGTTTTATTACTCCCAGATTTGGAAGTGAAGGCCCCCCACTGCTAAGTCCTGTGCTTACCCTGGGACTGAAGCCTGGGAGCACTGCTGGATCTGGGTTTGGACTGAGAAGGTCTGGAAGAGGCAGGAAAAAAAACATTTCTTGGAAGGTCAATGCCTACTAAATCTTGGAGGTTGTACTTGTAAAAATGTTTAACAGTTTGCATAGATTTAGCTTTTTCCTCCATCTTTTTAAGAACTTTTGCCTTGTTGCCAAACAGGCTGTCCTGGTTTAAGGGAGTATCCAGTAATTTTGCTTTAACATGATGGCAGGGATTGTTCCTTAAGCCAAGCATGCCTTCTAAGTACAGACCCAGTTACAGCAGCCCTGCAAGATGCCTCTAGAGAATCAAAACCACATTGCAAAGTATGTTTTCTAACTTGTTCAGCTGAATGCAGTAAATCCTGTACATCCTTATTTTCAGCACAATCAGGAATCAACATTTTCTGTTTAAGCACTCCAATAATATGCTGCTGATACTTTAACATATGAAACTGGCAGTTTAAGGCCCTAATGGCCAAAGTTGCAAAAGTGTATACCTTCTTACCCCATCTATCCAGCACCCTGGAGGCTCTATTAGAGGGGGTAGGATTTTTGGCAGTAGTAGCTTTAATGCCCTTGGGTCCCTGTGAAATGGTCTCAGGATCCGCAGAAGGATTTGTAAAAAGGAACTTGAGAGAGTCAGGGACCCTGTAATATCTATCAGGTTTTCTGGGAGCAGGAGGTAAAGAGTCAGGGGCCAAGCTAGATTCCGCAAAGGCATCATCAACAATGTCTAGTACAGGAGGGTATGGCTAAAGGCCTGTGCTGGGGCAGGAGTAAGAAATCCCTAAGCCTCTTTTTAGAATCAGAGAAATCCTGACTTTCCCAACGAAAATGCTCCCTGAGAGTATGCAAGGTTTCACCAAAGGAGAAATCCTCTGGGGGGGAAAGCAGCAGGGAATAGAGTCCTCTGCATCAGAATCCTCCTAGGTAGATGAGGGTAAATCCTGGTCATCAGAGGAAACAGAAAATTCAGAATCCTGGTCTGAAGTATCATAAGCAAACTCAGTCCTAGGTCTCTTAGAAAGGGAAGGCAGGCTTCCCCTGATTAAAGTAATAATGTCTTCAGCCATTTTTATAATTTGTTTTGTAGGCCTAGAGGCCTGACCATGCGGTCTGGGCATCAGTTTTTTAGGCATGGTTCGAGTTTTAGGCCTTGAAGAAGAAGAAGATGGCGTCTGTTTACTATGCAAGTCAGTGGGCCTGTGAATACACCCTCAGAAGCCGGTGCCTGCACAGCAGCTCCGGACCCATCCAAGGTCCATAATTGAAGCATCTCGCGGCATAACGGACTCCGAATGGGTCTCAGCCAGAGGCCTGCGAATCTGAAGTAGGCGGGTATCAGGGGCTGCGAAAGCGCCTCATTGACTACCGGCGAACTGGCGACTAGCTTAGAAGTGTCAACAGCAGCTTTGGACTTAGGCGGCCTGTCTCTGCCTTTATCTTTGCATTTTTTCGGAATGTCGGTAGTCTGATGGCTTACCGAAGACATATCAGGATAATTGAACCGAGAACCAAAATATTTAGAAGCGAAAATATACCGAAGATTGATAGTTCATGCTTTAAATAAGGCACAAAAATAAGGCACAAAACCGACAGCGAGGTACTTCATGGTCAGGGCCTAGGCAAGGAATACCGTACGAATGAAAATCTTTGAGGTATTTGCTTTCCACAAGTAGTGCAATTATTTACTTTTACTGACATTGGTTTAGAGCAAGAAAAAGATTCCCCAATGTGGGGTACTTAGCTTTTAGTTGAGGACTTCGGTTCTGAAACTCGAAAACGAAAATTTCAGGGGTCTGCCAACTGGCATTTGCGAACTGCTTCTGCTTCGGGCACAGCACATCAAGAAAGACTGATGTAGTGGCGTCGGCTGCATGTTTTATACCTGTGACGACCTAACGTCACGGAAGAAGGGACAGCAACCGACGTGGGACCCAAGACTTTGTTAATCAGGCAGACTGAGGGCTACTGCAGGCAGATAACCCAAAAGTGATGACTGCAACAGTGAAACATGAAGAACATCAATTCCTTTGTATTTTCTGCTGTGGAAACCCTTGACCATCCTGAATATCAGAGACTTTAATCCCCTCCTCTTGGTCCAGCAGACTCTCTTTTATGACAGGACATCAGGAGGGAGGGTGTAAGGGCCCATTGGCCAGTGCCATAATCAGTTCTCTTTCACTGTCAGATTATGCCTTTGCAGTGTCATCTGCCACTCACAAGCCAGAACTTGTATCAGCAAAGATAAGTGCCCCATTTCGCAATGATGTTTCCCTACAGTGTGGAAAACAAATAATTCCAGAACTATAAAGCGTAAGGTGAAGTCCTTGGAAAAAATAGTTTAGAGAGGGAAAGAGGACATTAGTGGTCTTCACCCATTGTGGTTTCCATTGTCCAGGCTGAGTCATGTTTTCTTTGTCAAAAGAAGCAACATCAGAAGACAAAGGATACCAGACTTCAGTTGACTGCCATCCTAAGAGTTTATCCAGGCTCATAATCGAAGGTGCCTTTGTAGCCCCCGTTGAAGACAGTATGTGGCCAAAGCCTCTTGCAAGACCTGTTTGAAGTCCGCCATGCTGGCTGAAGGACTCTGGAAGTCTGCTTCTCCTGTTCCATTCCTACCGTATGGGAAGGAGGTGACAATGAAGCTTCATAAGAATCAGAAGCTCCTTACTCCACCAGTGCTCATCCCTAGGAATTCTGTTCACTTAGGAGAAATTCAGAATGGAACCAGTTCAGGTATTAGAATTTATAGTGCCACCCGGACACCAGCTGTTAGCCAGGCTATTATTTTTACACCAGCAAGTTTCTCAGGTGTTGCTGTACCAACATTATCCAACTCAGCTGATGGCAGCTTGAATCACTCTTGATTTCCTTCTATTCACTTGCTGCAGTATTCTTAACTTGGGGGGGGGGGGGGGGTCTCCGGCCTGAAGGCAACCCGACATTGGCCATTATACAGAACTCTTATACTACTGTTGGGTACGTGGGACGTGACACGTAGGCTGGTGTCGGACGTAGGCCATAAAAATGATGTATGCACATACAGTTCTGAGAAATTTTCCTCTGCTAGTCAGAATGCCATTCTGACCACCAGTCTGATTGCCTCAACGCTTGCAAATTCATTTGGCAGATAAGTGCCCTGTTGGGGAATTTTTTCTCTTACTACTGTATTGGTTATGTTATCCAAGGCCCCGTTAGAGGTTTTATGAGAGTTCTTCTGTGGCTTTACTTTTCAGTGGTCCATCCTCCATCAACTGATGCTTTTTCTATTTGTTAAGTCTGGTAGGAAGCTTTCAGATTTGCAAGCTGTATTATGCAAGCCTGTATCAAGCCTCTCACAAGGACAGGATACCTATTGGGACTAATCCATATTTTCTGCACAAGGTGGCTTCAACATTTTCCTTGAACCAGACTGTACACTTACTGGTAGTCTTTCCCAATTTGTCTAACAAAGGAAAATATCAGTTGCATGCTTTGGACATGCATCTTCAGTTGCACTTATGCTTACATCATATGAAGGAATTTTGAAAGTGTGCTTTTTTTTTGTCTAGGTAGCCTTCTGAATGTATAGGTTTGTTTATAGGTCCTTAGAAAGCTGTCCTTGCTGCTAAAAGCTAAACTAAATGCATACTGTACTAGAGCTCTTTCTGCATTTGTGTTTTTCTTTACAGTATCCCTATTGATATTTGTGCAGCCACTGCATTGTCTACAGTTCATAGCTTTATTTCTCATTTTTAGGTTGATTTGCAGTCTAGGTCAGTGGCCTTCTTTGTTTCCACCAAACTCTTAAAGATCTTCCATAGTACCTCCCAGAGTTCATGTAGCTGGAGAACTGTGTCCCAGTTGCTGAGGTGCAAGGAAGAGGGCATCATGTATGTATCCATGTTGTCGTCTTCCATCCATCTCGAAATTCCCCCTCCCATCCCCTTACCAACTTGCCACTTGTATTTGTTTCCCGTTTGACCACATTGGTCTTAACACATTACAGCCAAGTGATGCCTCCAGGAGTTTCTACAGTTGCCTCCTGCTGTGCCTCTGGGCATCCGTCAAGTATTACTTGTTCATATTTGAAATAATTCCAAAACCATGGCTACATACAAGATATGAGAATATTTTATCTTGAAGCATGCGTATTGGCAAACACAATTGTATTGACATTTGACCTCTGTCAATGAGCATTAGAGCTGTAAGGTGATGACTTCATTTTTACAGGCTCAAGCCACACCCACTAGGTATTAAAGGTACACACATTGAAGAAATGTATAGTGGTGGGAATGAGTTGGGCCACGGTTCTTAGTAGTATGCTGATCTGTATCTAATGATAAAGGGGTGTTGCTTAGGGTTTGTAATATCTTGTGGGGCAAACCTGTTCTGAACGGTGGGGTGGCGGTGCATTATTACAAGAGGAGGAGTCTTAACCTTGGAGCCTAGAGTCTTGTTTAAAGTGCCCAACTTGAGTCAGATATACCCAGTTTTATAGATGGATGGATGAAGACAGCATGGATCTAGATATGGTAAGTACATAACCTTTGGTTTCACTCTGTATTCTGAAATATAATGGAAATTACCCAACCAAATTGTTCCTACTATGGTTGTCAGTATAAAGCTAAGTGTGCAGAAAGCAGAAATGGTAAGATTGCAATGAGCCCCAAAAGGGAAGTCTGTGGGTTCTGTGCTTTAGGGCCCACATGGACAGCAGCCAAGACTGTTTCGTGCTTCTCCCCTTCCCAAATGAAATCCTACTGTAGATATCCAAAGCCACCCCCCCCAAGAAAAATAGGGGTCCATGAGGCATTGGCTGCAAAGCACTGGCAACAAGTAATGTAGGACAGGTGGATTCTACATGTGATTTCACAGGGGTTAAAGACAAATTCCTCTGAAAAACAAAGTCCTGAGGAATCCCACCAGTTTCAAGGGATCAGACAGCATTTAGGGCAAGCCCCTTTCTACAAGGCTTCTTACAAGAAGCTATTAAGATTACAAAAGGAATTGGAGGGTGCAAGCTTCTGTTCCAGGCTGTTTCCAGTCTTTTTCTGAAAAGGATGGCTGTAGAGGCAAGTTCTACACCTGTTTTGGCTAAACAGGTTCTTGAAAGTACTAAAATTCATAATACTAATCCTACATGCCTACTTTTCTAGATTCTTATGGTTACTTTTAATCTGAGGGAATAGCTAAAACATATCTCAGTTCACTGAGACCATGGATATTTCCCATGTTTTGAAGCAGGGTGATCGAGAACGCCTAGATGTTCTTCATGTTTCACTGTTGCAGTCATCACACTTGGGTTATCTGCCTGCAGATAGCCCTCAGTCGGCCCGAATACCAGAGACTTAGTATTTCTGCATTGGTTGCTGTTGCTCCAGGTCTGACGTCAGGTCATCAGAGGTATAAAAACAGGCAGCCGACGCCATTACATCAGTCTTTCTTGCTGAGGAGCCTGAAGCATTTCACACGAGTGCCGGTCGGCCGCTACCTGAGTTCTCGTTATCAAATTGAATTATCCTGAAGTCTTCTAAAGCTAAGTACCCCATTGGGATCCTTTTTTCTTGCTCTAACCGATGTCAAAAAAAGTTCACAGTTGTCTTGCCTGTGGGAAAGCAAATAGCATTTTCATTCTTACTGCGTCACCTATTTAGGCCCAGACCACGACATCCCTCGCTGTTGGTTTTGTACCTTGTTCAACGCCCGAACTATTCATCGTCTGGCTCTTATTTTCACTAAATACTTTCTTTCTTGTTCTCCGTATTCCGAGATGGCTTCGGTAAGCCATCCGACTACCGATCTACTGAAAAAACGTAAGGATAAAGACAGACACACACCGCACAGGTCCAAAACTGCCGACGATGCTTCCATTAAGCCAGTTCGCCAGTACTCAGGTGCTTTCACAGCCCCTGATGCCTGCTTCAGTGGATTCACAGGCCTCTACACAGACCTGTTCGGAGTCTGGTATGACGTGAGACTCTTCCTTGATGGAACCTGCGGACGTCTCTACCTTAGATGGGTCCGGAGCCGCTGAGCAGGCACTGACTTCTGAGGAAGTTCTTTGCACTACCAATATTCGACACAAACCGATTACTTCTTTCGCATATTCAGTTCTGTCAAAAACTACCGAGTTTCAAAGGCCAAGAGTATGCTGTACGCCTAAAAAACCAATGACCCAAACTCATGCACCTGCTTCCTTGCCACAGCATCAAATGCTTTAAATGGCAAAAGACCATATTATGTTGATTAGGGGGAAGTCGGCCTTCCCCTGCTAAGAGATGACCTGTCCCCAGCAGCTTTAACAGACCAAGAGTCCGACTCTGAGGTATCTGATTATGAATACATGCCTTTATCGGCTTATGACAATTGAGATGCAGAGGAATCTAGTCTCTCTGCTTCTCCTCCAGAGGATTTTTCTTTTTGGAAAATCTTACATACTTTTGAGAGAGCATTTCCATTGGAAATGGCAAGACTATCCTCAGTGCAAAAGAGACTCATAAAATTTCTAGACTTGCCACAACATAGGCCTTTAGCAGTACCCCCAGTCCTGGATGTTGTGGATGATGTCTTTATGGAACCCAGTTTAACTCCTGATACTTTACCCCCTGCTTCTGGGAAACCAGATTTGTCCTACAGAGTACCTGACTCTCTCAAATTCCTTTTCAGCAATCCTACTGCTGACCCAGAGGCAATCTCCCAGGGGCCAAAAAGTATCAGAGCAACTACAGCTAAGAATCCCACCCCTTCGGACAGGGACTCCAGAGCTTTAGACAGATGGGGTAAGAAAGTGTACAGCTCTGCAACTCTCGCCATTAGGGCTTTGAATTGTCAGTTTTTCATGCTGAAGTACTAACAACATATTCTGGAACATAAGCAAAAAATAGCTACCTTTACGGACTGTGCAGAAAATAAAGAATTGCAAGAGCTTATGCATTCTGTAAGCCAAGTCTGCAAGCATACATTGCAGTGTGGCTTTGACGCCTTAGAAGCATCTTGCAGGGCAGCAATCACTGGTTCTGTACTGAGAAGGCATGCTTGACTTAAGGAGTAAACCTTTCCAGACAATGTCAAATCAAAATTACTAGACACTCCTTTGAATAAGGACAATCTGGTACCAATGCAGAAGAGGTTCTTAAAAAGATGGAAGAAAAAGCTAAATCTATGCAGACAAAGATTTCTTGCAAGTACAGGCTCCTAGATTTAGTAGCCATTGCCCCTCGAAACATTGGTACTTTCCAGCCCCCTCAAGGCCATCTCAGACTAGAGACAGGGGAAACAGCCCCCCCAGACTACAGTCTCAGGGTATGGAGAGGTCTAAGCAATGGAGTGCCTCCACTTCAAAAACAGGGAGTGCTAAGCCTCCCACTTATGGGAAGAATTCCCAATGACTTCTCAACTCCACTCCCCACACCTCTGCCCAACTGCTTGTGCCCCTAGGAGGAAAACTTGTCCATCATGGAAAAAACTGGACTTCCGTCACCAAAGACCGATGGTCCTCAACATTATATCCCAGGGGTACAAATTTTACTTCCATTCATTGCCAACCCCAAAAGGGTTCTCAGACCTTCCTCCAAACCAATGGGCAGAGGCACAAAACCAAGTTCAATCCCTGCTCTCTAAGGGCACTTCAACCTGTTCCTATGGAACAGGTAGGTCAAGGGTTCTAGTCCAGACTTTTCCTGGTACCCAGAAAAGAGGGCACTTGGCGCCCAATCCTAGATCTTTCCATTCTAAACACCTTCCTGGTGGTACAAAAATTCAAAAAGCTCACCCTGCAGCAGCTTCTTTCTATGCTGGCCAAAGATGCCTGGTTAGCTACCCTAGACTTAAAAGAAGCCTGTCTGCACATCCCTGTAAGGGACTCGTGTAGGAAATATCTACGCCTCAGGGCAGAATCTATGCATCATCAGATGTCCTTCATGGATGCATCTGCAGTCATAACAAGTGGGTTGTCCTGTCGTCAGGCAGCCCTGCAGTCGGCCGGATTCCAAAGTCCGGGTCCGGCTTCGGCTGATGTCGCACTCCACCCGACGTCATCTCTGTTGGTCTTGGTATAAAGCATCAGCCGACGCCATTTTCCTCAGTCTTTCTTGCCGCGTGGCGCCCGAAGCAGAAGCTGTTCGCAAGTGCCGGTCGGTCGGATCCAGAGATTACTTCTACCGAATACGACTTCGAAGACTTCTAAAGCTAAGTACCCCGTTGGGGACTCTTTCTTGCCTCAGCCGATGTCAGAAAAAGTTAACAATTGTTTAACCTGTGGGAAACAAATACCTCATAAAGATTTCCACTCTTACTGTCTGCCTTGTTTAGGCCCAGCCCACGACGTAGCAGCCTGTTCGGCCTGTGCCTCTTTCAACCGACCAACGCTTAGGCGTCGGTCGGAGTTTGCAGAACAGTTTTTCGGTACTGATTTTGCGTACATTATGCCGTCGGATCCTCCGACTACCCAAACTTCCAAAAGCGCAAAGATAAAGACCGACACTCGCGGTCCGCGGTTTCGGCGAAACCACGGTAAAGCAAACGGGAGTGGCTCGGTTTCGGGGGAAACCCAGAAAACTGATCAAAGTACAGCTGAACCTATTCTTACAACTGAGGCCCCTGCTACAACTCTTGAATCGACCTCAGAAATTTTACCCACTACGGTGGTTGACTTATCAGACACCATCCCTTGGATGTCTCTACCCCAGCACGTGGTGCTGCTAGGCCTCCAGCAGCCATGTCCATTAAGGCCTTCGCCAGGGCTAAAGCAGCCAAGACTACTAAATCAGTGCCTGTTAAACCCCCACATCCAGGCCCTCTTCTAGTTCTCAAATGCTTTCTTTGGCAGAAGATTTAATTTCTTTAATTAGAGGATCTCAATCTCACCCAGACAGGGCCTCTCAGCCCCCAGAGAAGAGACCTAGGGCAGAGCCCCTGAGCCAGTGTCTTCTGATGATTCTGCTGATGAATCAGACATAACTGACCAGCCAGAGGCTCCCTTCTCCAATTTTGAAGATTCTGATGCTGAAGAATCCATTCCAGCTGCTTCCCCACCAGAAGAATTCTCCTTTGGGAAACCTTGCATGCCATGCGAGAACAGTTCCAATGGCAGCAACAGGATTTTTCAGACTCCAGAAAAGACTTAGGACCTTTCTGCACCTCCCACAGCACAGGCCCTTAGCTATACCTCCTGTTCTCTCTGTGGTGGATGATGCTTTCAATGATGTTTGCTCCACTCCAGATTCTTTACCCCAGCCCCTGCCAAACCAGACAGATTTTACAGGGTGCCAGATACTCATCACCACCTTTACAAGGCCCCACTTGCAGACCCAGAAACTATATCCCAGGGTCCCAAGGCAGTAGCCGCGACCACAGCTAAAAACCCTATTCCTTCTGAAAGGGAAGCAAGGTCATTAGACAGATGGGGTAAAAAGGTCTACACTTCAGCTACTCTCTCAGCTAGAGCTTTAAACTGTCAGTTTCACATGATACAATACCAAGAGTTTATGCTTGATCAGTTAACTAAAAAACTAACCACTGATGAATCTCTTGATAAGAAATATGTATTAGAGATGGTAAATAACATACAACAGGTTAGCAACCATTCCTTAAAATGTGGCTATGATGCACTGGAGGCTTCATTTATGACAGGCACAGTGATAAGAAGGCATGCATGGCTAAAGGAACAAGCTTTACCGGATCATGTTAAAGCTAAGTTGCTAGATGCTCCTATGGACAAGACAAGTTTGTTTGGTACACCTGCCCAGCAGGTTATGAAGAAAATGGAAGAAAAGGCAAAATCTGTTCAAACTGTTAAAGATTTCTTGCAGGTTCAACCCCCAAGGTTTAGCAGGAACTGGCCTGCCAAAAATTGGTCCTTTCCTGACTCCACAAAATTTCAAAGGGGCAGGAATAGGCGTTCCAGAGGCAGAAACCAATCCAGAGGTGGTGCCTACAGAGGGCGACAGTGGCAAGGTAACAACAGAGGCACAGACACAGCCACTGCCACTACATCAGCACAACCACAGTGACTTAATCCTAAATCCGCCTACCAGGGAACAAATAGCAGCTCCTCTAGGCGGAAAGTTAACCTTATTTTCAAAGAACTGGCACTACATAACAAAAGACAAGTGGATTTTACAAACCATAGATCAAGGTTACGGTTTCACTTCCACACTTTACCAGTCAAAGAGGAATGCCAAATCTACCTCCAAATCAAAAACAGAGGCTCTCGCCAGATAATGGAGTTAGCAAACATGAGAGCTGTGGAAAGAGTGCCAACAGCAGAACAAGGAAAGGGGTTCTATTCCAGACTATTCCTAGTTCCAAGAAAGGAAAAAGTTGGAGACCAATTCTCGACCTGTCCACCTTAAATACATACATCATTGTCCCAAAATTCAAAATGCTGACCCTACAGCAACTTCTTCCCATGCTGGGCAAGGAGTCTTGGCTGGTAACTCTAGATCTCAAGGAGGCATACCTGCACGTCCCCATTCGACCAATCTGCAGAAGATACCTCAGATTTCTTGCAGGATCAGAGCACTATCAATTCTCAGCATTGCCCTTTGGCTTATCTACTGCGCCCAGAGTATTCACAAAATGCCTGGCATCAGTAATCGCCCATTGCAGACTACAGGGAATTCAAATTTACCCATACCTGGACGACTGCCTGCTACAAGGGGACAACAAAAGCAAGCTGACAACAGATTTACAAAGGGTCATTTACTTGCTACAAGGACTGGGATACACAGTCAATTTACAAAAGTCAAGGCTGATACCATCCCAAACAAGGACATTCTTGGCGCGGAATTGGACACAGTACAACAAATGGCATTCCTGACTACAGAAAAACAAAAAGAACTTCCTCTTTACTTCTTGGCACTAACAAAACTGAACAAGTTAACAGCAAGAAAAGTTCTGCAGGCCTTGGGCTTCATGGCATCATGCATAATCTTGGTCCCATTTGCCAGACTACATATGAGGAAACTACAGTGGTACCTAAAGAATTTATGGTCCCAACACAGACACAGTCTAGAAACAGAAATCCCACTAATTCCATGCTTAAAACAGGAGTTCCTATGGTGGGCTCAGGCATGCCAGTCAAACCCAGGCCTACCCTTTCGCAGATGTCAACCAAGCCAGACCATCACAACAGCCGCTTCAGACCTAGGATGGGGGCCCACATGCTGGACAAATGCGTGCAAGGATTGTGGACACAGGATCAACTTCACCTGCACATCAATCTAAAAGAAATGCTGGCAGTAAAACTGGCAATCCAAAAGTTCAAACCATTCCTCAAAGAGGGCCAGTTGATGATAAGGACAGACAACACCACAGTCATGTGGTACATCAACAAACAGGGAGGCACTCATTCATACCCCTATGCAGAATGACCTTGGAGCTGTGGACCCTGGCACTCAGCTACAACATTCAGTTACAGGCAATATTTGTACCGGGAAAGACAATACTCTAGCAGACATATTAAGCAGAACCACTTGGATGCCCACGAATGGAAGCTGCACCGGACATCTTCAAGACCATCTCAAAGAAATGGGGAATGCCACAGATAGACCTATTCGCATCACCTCTCAATCACCAGCTCAAAAATTCTGCACAAGGACATTCCACCCACTAGCATGGAAAGTGGACTCACTCTCCTTCAACTGGAAAGGCCTAACAGCATATGCATTCCCACCTCTTCCTTTGATACACAAGGTACTACTAAAAATCAAGGAAGAACGTCCAAGGATAATCCTGATAGCTCCAAACTGGCCAAGACAACACTGGTACCCACTACTGAAGAGCATGTCTCGAACAATATGTGGCCAATACCCTGATGCCTTTGATGTTAACTCAGAACAACTACAGCATCATACATCCAAACCTAAAACGCTGCAACTGACTGCATGGAACATCACATAGCAGCAGCTAATCCAGAACTTTCCCAAAGAGTTAAAGACATTATTCTTGAAGCACGCAGACCTTCAACAAGAAGGAACTATGCTGGAAAATGGAAAAGGTTTGTCATTTGGAGTACGGAAAGAGGAAAAGATGTGTCAAACATAGATATGCCTAACATTCTGGAGTATCTGGCGAACTTCTTCATTCAGGCCTGTCCTACTCCTCCATCAAGATACATGCATCAGCTATTTCAGCAGAATACAGCTTTGATCCACCTGTTTTTTTGCACCCTTTGCTCAGGCAGTTCCTCAGAGGAATCAAGAATGTAAAACCTCCAAGGAAACCACCATTACCAGCTTGGGATTTAAACTTTGTGCTAGAAAAGTTGACACTATCACCCTTTGAACCAGCAGCAACAGCAGACCTACAACACCTGTCATGGAAAACTGCTTTCCTACTGGCAATTACTTCAGCAAGGAGGGTTTCAGAACTACAGGCCTTAATGGCAGTGCAACCCTTCCTAATCTTCCACCAAGATAGAGTGTCCATGAGGACTAATCTTTCATTTATGCCCAAGGTGGTATCCAGAGTATCTTTAAACCAGGCAATCCACCTACCTACCTTCTTTCCCAACCCACAAAACAGAGGGGAAAGAATACTGCATACCTTGGATGTACATAGACAGCTACGCTACTACTTGGACAGAACAAAAAATAGCAGAAAGACTGACCAACTTTTTGTAGCCTATGCAGCAGGAAAGGAAGGAAAAGCTATTTCCAAACAGACAATCTCCAAATGGATAGGAAATTGCATACGATACTGTTACTCCTTCCATGGAAAACCAATTCCACAGAACATAAGACCTCATTCTACAAGGGCAACAGCCACTACCACAGCCTTCTTACGAGGAGTGGCAACCAAAGACATTATTGAGGCGGCTACTTGGACCTCCTTGCATACATTTGCCAAGCATTATAATTTGCCTCTATATTCCAGATCCCGAGCAGGGTTTGCCACTGCTGTACTGCAAGGGATCCTAAACACACCATAATCTACTTTTATCCTCCTCCCCTAGTTGGCTATGGTATTCTACCCACTTGTTATGACTGCAGATGCATCCATGAAGGACATAGTACAGTTCTGTACCTACCATAAATGTAGATGTCCGAACTGGATAGCATCTGCAGTCAGGATTACCCTCCTCCTTCCCTCTGTGGTACTCCTAGGGTGTTTACCCTCCTAATAGCTAGCTGTTGGGGGTGGGGAGTCTTTATGGTGTATTTGTTTGTATATATGTACATATATGCTTATTGTTGTGTTTACCTCTATCTATTTGGAAACATTGGCATCTATCCAAATTTTAGCCTGCAAGAGGGCTACTGGCATCTGGGGCAAGAAACACTGAGGAAAATGGCGTCGGCTGATGCTTTTATACCCGAAGACCAACAGAGATGACGTCGGGTGGAGTGCGACATCAGCCGAAGCCGGACCCGGACTTTGGAATCCGGCCGACTGCAGGGCTGCCTGACGACAGGACAACCCACTTGTTATCACTGCAGATGCTATCCAGTTCGGACATCTACATTTATGGTAGGTACAAAACTGTACTTTCTCTGTACTTCCCTATGGCTTATCAACTGCTCCCAGAATATTCACAAAATGCCTGGCTCCAGCAATTGCCTACTGCAGACAGAGAAAAATTCAAATTTACCCATATTTGGACGACTGCCTGATTCAGGCAGACTGTCAGGAAATGCTGTTGCAGCACCTGACATTTGTAAAAAAAAAAAAATCTGCTAACCTCCCTGGGGTACACCATCAACGAAAAGAAATCAAAACTAGTCCCCGGTCAAAAGATTGTATTGACTTAAGCAGAAATCTCGTAGACCCACATGAGTGGCAACCAGAGCCTTCAGCCTTCTGATTCAGAAATGGGGGACCCCAGAAGTGAATCTCTTTGCCTCCCCCTGCAATCACCAGTTCAGCAAATTCTGCACCAGGACACCACAGCAGGGTCTGGAAAGTGAATTTCCCTATCCTTCCAGTGGGTGAACCTCTCAGTCTCTGCATTTCCCCCTCTACCCCTTCTCTCAAGAATATTGCTCAAGGTAAGACAGGACAGACCAAGGACAAGTCTGATTGCCCCGGACTGGCCACGTCAGCACTGGTACCCACTCCCTTGTAGTCTGTCCCACCCTGTCACCTACCCCAGAGCCCCACCCTGCTCACTCAGCAGGGGGAGACTGGTCTTGCATCCACAACTGCAAACCCTAAATTTTGCAGCCTGGCGTATTCCTTGAATTCTCCCCCCGTGACCAGCCTGAGCAAGCAGGTACTGGACGTCATTCTTGAAGCCAGAAGATCCAGTACAAGAAAATCCTATGCTGATAAGTGGAAAAGGTATTGCTCCTGGATTCAATCTAAAGGAGAGGACACAACTCTGTCCACCCTACCTCTAGTCCTGGATTACTTAGCAGATCTACTCCACAGAGGCCTATCCTTTTCCTCCATTAAGATCCATGCCTCTGCCATCTCAGCTCATTACAACTCTGAGCCACCCCTATTCTCTCACCCTCTCATCAAACAGTTCCTGAGAGGGGCAAACAAACTTAAGGCCACCAAGGAGAGCATCCACCCCTGCTTTGGGACCTTAACTTTGTACTGGAAAAGCTCACACTGTGCCCTTTTGAGTCTGCAGCGTCAGCAGACTTAAAATTCCTCTCTTGGAAAACAACATTGCTCCTGGCCATCACTTCAGCAAGAAGAGTGTCTTGAGCTACAAGCACATATGGCCGTGGAACCCTTCATCATTTTTCATTCTGACAGGGTCTCCCCTCAGGACTAATCCTTCCTTTATGCCCAAAGTGGTGTCCAGTGTGGCGCTCAACCAATCTGTCCATTTGCCAACCTTCTTACCTAATCCTCCAAAGAAAGGGGAAAGGATCTTGCACTCCTTGGACGTGCACAGACCGCTCGGATCCTACCTGGATAGGACTAAGCCCTTCAGGAAATCTGACCAGTTACTACTCAGTTTTGTACCAGGGGCAGAGGGCAAGGCCATTTCAAAACACAATTTTCAAATTAATAGCACACTGTATACATTTCTGCTACAAGCACCATGGGAAACCAACCCCTCAGGGGGTCAGAACCCATACCACTAGGGCAACTTCTACCTCTACAGCATTCCTCAGGGGAGTACCTACCAGGGACATTCTGGAGGCTGCTACCTGGAGTTCTGTACACACATTCACCAAGCATGACCACCTGCCTATATTTTCCAAATCCAGGGAGGGTTTTGCAACTGCAGTCCTGCAGGGCATACTAGCCAACCCAAACACTACTTCTTGACCGCCTCCAGCTTTTCTACAGCTTTGGGAATCAACCCAAGTGTGATGACTGCAACAATGAAACACTAAGAACATAGTACAGTTGTGTACATTTAACATAAATGTGGATATTCGAGTGTGTTTACTGTTGCAGTCCTGGTTTCCCTCCCTCCCTCCAGCCACCTTCTCTCTCTCTCCTGTGTATCCTACTCGCCCCTCAAAGGGATATTGGTATTACTTTTTGCTGGTTTAGATTTTTCCACCATAGCTTAGCTCCCTGTAAGGGGGGGGGGGGGGCTCCTGACATTTGGGGTAAGAAAAACTGATGTAATGGTGTCAGCTGCCTGTTTTTATACCCCTGACGACCGGACATTAGACCTGGAGCAACAGCTACCGACGTGGAAATACTAAGTCTGTGGTATTCGGGCTGACTGAGGGCTACCTGCAGGCAGGTAACCCTAGTGTGATGACTGCAACAGTGAATGCACTTGAGCATCTACATTTATGGTAAGTGTACACAACTGTACTTTCCAGTTATAGCTCTTTGCTAAGCAAAAACATTCACATTTCCCCTACCTGGATAACTGCCTCATGCATGCTCTCTCTCCCTCTGTGTGGATATGCACATGTGCGTGTGTGTGTGCACGCATTGTCTATCTTGGCATTAAGGTGCATGTGACTGCATTTTCAGTTTGCCTGAACAGTGCTGTATGTATCTTCTCACACTCCAATATGAAACTCTTTCTAAAATGGGTGAGTCAATTGAGACCACCCAGAAGGAACCGTATTCCAGCTTGTGACCTAAATTGTTTTACAAAAACTACCTTTGTTTCCCTTTGAACCTGCTGCTTACTGTCTGTGTAAAAATGCTTACCTTCAGGACCACCTTTCTCATAGCTGTGACTTCATCTAGGAGAGTTTGTGCTTTTAGTCTTCATGTAGAGAACCTTTTATGGTGTTCACCAGGACAGTGCCACCTGTAGAGCAAATCTAACTTTTGTGTAAAATGGTATTAATCTGCCATTCTTTTACCCTCCACAAAACAGGGTAGAGCAAGTCCTACATTCCCTGGCAGTGTACAGGCAGATTAGTGTTTGGACAGGTCAAAAAGCCCTAATAGAGCAAAACAGTTGGTGACAGCTTTTGCAAAGCATAAACTGGGAAAACCTTTTTCCAAAAAGCCATCTTTGAATGTATAGCTAACTGCATTAATTTCTGTTACACCGTGGAAAAGACCTGCATCAAAATTGGAAGCAGTGCCGAAATTTGTTGACAGGGCATTGCTCACCTAGTACAAGTTGCTTCTTTCGTAAAAAATTCCTTTGACTTTCTTGGGAAAAATAAGGGAGTCACAGTAGGAAAGGGGGATATCCTTCTATTCTCAGGTTGCAGTATTTTCACTGTGGGATCCTCCGCCTTGTGCGACCTGAACTTCCGGCTTCTATGCAAGAGCTTAAGCCTGGTTTCTGTAAGGTGTGTGGGACATCACATGCAGGGCCATAAACCATGGACCTTTAAATGTGATGTGTGGACGCACAGACCTCAGAACTTCTGTGCCACAGTCGAATGTCAGCTTGCTATATTCGCTCCATGCTTCAGAAGACTGCTTTAGATAAGTTCCCCGTTGGGAAATTTTTCATTTTGTCTTAGTCTTAGGTTGCTGTTGCTCCCTTTTAAATAGCCAATGTCATCAAGAAAGGGGAAATGTAAGTGAGGCCACCAGATTCCACACAAGGATTCCCATGAGCTTTGTTTGTTTTGCTTAGGGCAATCCCACAACCATATGATCTGTAGCATTTGACAATCATTTGTTCTTAAAACCCTTCGCAGTCATTTAGCATCCCTGAAACTTTTTGTGGGAAAACGACTAAAATAACGGTAGGCATGGAACCCGAGCCGGCCATCAAGGTGGAACCGCCTAAATTGGCCAGAGTTGCAAGGCCTACTGTCTCTGCCCCTCTGGGCATCCCACCAGCTACTGGTCTAGGGGCTGAGGGATGTCTGAAGAACTGGCAACTTTGGCAGGTACCTTTGTGGAGGCTGCCCTAGAATCTCCAGTTGGCACGTCCACGGAGGTTACTCTGTCTGCTTCGGCTGATGAGGGGGAACCAGGCTTCACCGGACAGCCTCCCACGGTGCTAGAACAGGGCTCTTCTGCCACAGGCCAGATCCTAGGCCTGCTCCTCCACAAACAACCGCTAATTCTACTCCTCTTAAGAGGAAACAAAAAAACAAACATATAACTACTTCAGCTGAAGACCAACCAGACTGGCAAACGTTTACCCAGTCTTTGGTACAGACCTTTATGGCTCTTAGGCCCACAGCTTCACTTGCTCCTACCTTGCCTGCTTTCAGACCTAGGCCAGCTTTAGCTTCTTCCATTCCCTTTACTCAAACATGGGAAGAAGATTCCTCTTCCTCCTCCTCAGATGAATCTTTGACTTGCACATCCTGGCTAGCTTCTCCTGTGGACTACTACTCTCCAAACAAGGGCTCCTTGGAGGGAGACTCCTACCTGAAGATATTTCTTTTGGGGCGACTATTTCCAAAATGGAGTATTTCAAAATGGGATGCCACACAGATGTCTGAGGTACGAAAGAGGTGCTTTGAACTGCATCAGATGGAGTCAACCTCCCTCACTGCTATCCCCCCTGTGATTCCAGCTTACCTGGATGCATTTGCCTCAGCCTCCAAGACCTCTGAATCACAGCCTCAGCTCCCAAAAGACCCGATAGGTTTTACAAAGTCCCTGATGACCACAATTAAGCCACCTATGGCAGACCCTGTAGTCATTATTGGCCCCAGATAAAAATCCAGACAAATCCCCTCTTCCTCCCTTCTGCCATCCGACAAGGACAAGTAGGTAGGGTCACGGACAGACTGGATAAAAAGGTTTGCACATCTTCCACACTAGCCTTCAGGGCTATCGACAGACTCACATGGTCAAATATGCCCTAGACTTGGTTTCCCAGACAACTTCATTGCTTTCTTCCTTGCCCTAAGCAAAACAAAGCTCATGCGAATCCTTGTGTGGAATCTGGTGGCCTCACTTACATTTCCCCTAAGAAAACAGAGGTAGTATCTAAGCTCTCCTTAGCATTACAGGATGCCAGAATTTTATAAAGTGCAGCTATGATGCTGCTGAGGCTTCAGCCAGACGTTCTTAGTGTTTCACTGTTCCAGTCATCACATTTGGGTTATCTACCTGCAGGTAGCCCTCAGCCGGCCTGAATACCAGAGTCTTGTATTCCTGCATCGGATGCTGTCTCTTCTTCCATGACGTCAGGTCGTCAGGGGTATAAAACAGGGGTAAGGAGGTATATACTTCTGCTACTTTGGCCATTAGGGCTTTAAATTGCCAGTCTTGTATGTTAAAGTAGCAGCAGCATATTATGCGACTGCTTAAACAGAAAATGATGTTGATTCCTGACTCTGCTGAACACAAAGAATTACAGGATTTAATGCATTCTGCAGAACAAGATGGTAAACATACTTTGCAATGTGGTTTTGACTCTTTAGAAGCATCTTGCAGGGCTGCTGTCACTGGGTCTGTACTTTGAAAGCATGCTTGGCTTAAGGAGCAGAACTTGCCAGATCATGTTAAAGGTAAATTACTGGATGCTCCCTTAAACCAAGACCGCCTGTTT
The DNA here is from genome assembly GCF_019279795.1 of Protopterus annectens. Lineage (NCBI taxonomy): Eukaryota > Metazoa > Chordata > Ceratodontiformes > Protopteridae > Protopterus > Protopterus annectens. Next base: position 1,093,263,781 of record NC_056739.1, on the reverse strand, counting down.
GGCAACATAGCAGAAGTCGTCCTCAAAAAGATGGCGGAAAAAGCTAAATCTATGCAAAGTGTTAAAGATTTCCTGCAAGTACAGCCTCCCAGATTTAGTAGGCATTGGCCTTCAAAGAATTGGTCCTTTCCAGCCTCTTCCAGGCCTTCAGTCCAAACCCAGGAACAGCATACCACCTAGGTTACAGTCTCAGGCTACGCACAGGCCTAAGCAGTGGGGGGCTCCCACTTCCAAAGCAGGGAGTAGTAAGACACCTCCCTACGGAAAAATGGCACAAAGACTTAACCTTAACCCTTTCAAGCCCTGCTCAACTACCTGCTCCTTTAGGAAGAAAGCTCGCCCTGCATGCAAAAAACTGGGAACTCCTTACCCAGGGCAAATGGATTTTGATATAGTTTCCCCAAGGATACAGATTCCACTTCCACACACTACCAACCCCAAACGGTTGGCCAGACCTACCCCCAAATCAGTGGGCAGAGGCTCTACAGCAGGTTCTCTCTCTTCTAAGTATCGGGGCTATTCATCCTGTCCCAGCAGAAGAAAGGGGACAAGGTTTTTATTCAAGACTTTTCCTGGTACCCAGAAACGATAGCTCCTGGCGTCCTGTCCTGGACCTCTCTATTCTAAACACCTTTTTGGTAATCCCAAAATTTAAAATGCTAACACTTCAACAGCTGCTTCTTATGCTAGGCAAAGATGGTTGGCTGGCAACCTTAGACTTAAAAGAAGCTTACCTGCACATTCCAATAAGGAAATCTTGCAGGAACGCTTCAGGGCAGGCTCCATGCACTTTCAGTTCTCTGCACTTCCCTTTGGCTTATCTACTGCGCCCAGGGTATTCACAAAGTGTCTAGCTCCAGCCATTGCGTTTTGCAGGCAGAGAAATATTCAGATATACCCATACTTGGACGATTGTCTGATTCAGGCAGAAAGCCAGGACTTGCTATTAAAACATCTGGCATTCGTAAAGAAACTTCTAATCTCACTGGGGTACACCATAAACGAAAAGTCTCACCTAGTACCCTGCCAACAGATTGTATTCCTGGGAGCAAGATTGAACACAACTTCCCAGATGGCTTTCCTAACTCCAGAGAAATAAGTTACCTAATTCAAACTACTTGCCACAAAGACCTAGCTATCTGCAAGGAAAATTCTGCAAGCCCTGGGGTTCATGGCCTCTTGCATTCTACTCATTCCATATGCAAGACTGCATATGAGGAAACTACAATGGTATCTAAAAAGCCTATGATGTCCAACATTCTCAGGACCTGGAATCAATGATTCCCATCATTCCTTGTATAAAGATAGAGTTCCTTTGGTGGGCAGAGGCCTGTTACCACAACAAGGGGCTCCCTTTCACTCTACCCCCTGCTGCCCAAACCCTAACAGACGCATCAGACTATGCATGGGGGGCTCACTTGGCAGGGCAGTGTATTCAGGGCAAATGAAACCCGAGACAGATGCACCTGCATATCAACCAAAAAGAAATGTTAGCTGTACAGAATTCCCTGACCACGTTCAAAGACCACATTCATCCAGGACAATTGTTGGTAAAGACAGGCAACACCACAGTTGTGTGGTACGCAGGGGGGAACCCACTTGTACCCTCTCTGCAGACTAGCTATGGCTCTGTGGAACACAGCCTTGAGCTACCAAGTGCACCTACAGGCTCAATTCCAGCCAGGCAAGCTAAATTCTCTGGCAGATGACGTAAGCAGGAATCTCATGGACCCACACGAATGGAAACTGGAACTAAAGATCTGAAGTAGGATATTCATTTGTCTGCAACCTGTGGGTTATGGATCCGATATCGGATCCGAACCGGCATGGTTTTCCAGCTATGGATCCAAGCTCTCAGCTCCTCCCCTCACCCATAATGCCCTGCTCTACCCTCATGACCTCAGATCTCGTTTGCCACGCTGGTGACTGGATTTGGGTACATAGCTCTCAGCTAAGTGGATTTTGTTACTTGTAAAAATCAGAGAATTTTTGGTTTTTTTGAGTGATTCTGTGTGAAAGTTGGCAGTCGGGGGACGTTTTTCGGGGCACCTAGCGGCATGGGAGTCCATAACTTCGGACCGCTGGGTTCTCCAAATCATATCCAGGGGATATCGCATTCCTTTCCTTCACCTTCCAAAGTTGAAGTCCCTCCCAGACGTCCCACCCGGTCAATGGGAGGCCGCTTTGGCAGAAATTGGCCATCTGCTAAAGAAAAGAGCCATCCAGCCCGTTCCCCCAGACCAGATCGGATCAGGGTTCTACTCCAGATTCTTTTTAGTGCCAAAAAAGACGGGGGAACTAAGACCAATCCTAGACCTCTCTCTCTTGAATCTGGCAGTCCCCAAAGAAAAATTCGAATGGTCACTCTGCAATCTATTCTCCCCTTCTGGGAGAAAATCACTGGATGTGCTCGATAGATCTCAAGGACGTACTACCACATCCTCATGGATCGCCGCTCCAGGAGGATTCTCCGCTTCGGCTGGGAGCCAGTCACTACCAGTTCGGGTCCTTCCCTTTGGTCTCACCACAGCCCCCAGGGTGTTCACCAAAGTACTAGCAGTGGTAGCGGCCCACCTGAGGCTTCAGGGGTGCAGGTCTTTCCCTACCTGGACGACTGGCTTCTTACCGCCCCAACAAGGCATCTACTTCTCTTGGCGAGACTCCTTTCTCCATCTTGCTCCCTTTCTGGGCATCACAATAAATACAAAAGTCCAACCTGGCCCACACAGCTCTTAGATTTCATAGGGGCCAGGCTAGACACAAGGAGTTCTGAGCCTTCCTCACTGCGGACAGAGTTCTAAATCTGCAGCTCCAGGTGCGGGCCATCCTCCATTCAAGTTCTGTTCCAGCGGAGTTGGTCCTGAGGGCTCTAGGGTCCATGGCTTGGCTATAGCACTTCTTCCTCTTGCCAGGCTCAATATCGCATTCTACAGTGGACGCTCTTAGTACAGTGGTCATACCTTGCTCTCCCCATGCATCATCCCATAGCGATCAGCAAGGCTTGCAAGCGGTCCCTCTTGTGGTGGCTCCACTCACCGGAGCAGCACAAAGGCCGCGCACTTTGTGCTTCTCCCCTCTCGCCACGGTGACCACGGACGCCTCCCGCCTCGGGTGGGGGCACTTCTTGGCGGACAGTCCAAGGCACGTGGAGCGATTCGGAGACCTTACTGCATATCAATGTTCTAGAGATGAGAGCAGTGCTCTTAGCGTTGCTAGCACTTCAGGACTTTCTTCCCTTGGGAACAATTGCGATTCAATCGGACAACATGTCTGTTGTCTGGTACATCAACAAGCAAGGGGGAACAAGGTCTTACCCTCTTTGTCGAGAGGCCATGAGAGTTTGGGAATGGGCAATCTCCACCAATCGCTTTCTAATAGCAACGCACATTCGGTCGGTCCAACATCCTAGCGGACAAGCTCAGTCGCACCATTCTGACCCCTTACGAGTGGTCTCTCAATTGTCAAGTAGCGGAACGCATATTCGCACGGTGGGGAACCCCTTCATGCGATCTTTTGCTTCTCCCTCAAACACCAAGTGCGACAGTTTTTCGCTCTAATACCTCCTCCGGAGGTACCCCAAGAGACGCTCTGGTGCATGCTTGGCCACCCGGTCTTCTGTATGCCTATCCACCCTTGCCTCTGATGCTGCAAGTTCTTCAGAAAGCCTCTCGGGTGGGTTGCAGAATGATTCTCATTGCTCCATTCTGGCCTCGACAGATCTGGTTCCCCTTCCTAAGGTCTCACTCGGTGAATCCTCCTTGGATTCTAGATCCCATCCCGGATCTGATATCCCATCCATCCTGCATTCCTCCTCCGAACCTGGACAACCTGAAGCTGACCGCTTGGTTGCTCCAGTTCCACTCTTGATAAGGACTCGGTATTTCTTCACCTGTAAAGGCTATTTTGGTGGCGGCTCATAAACCATCCACTAGAAAGGTTTACCGAAGCAAATGGAAACGCTTCTCTGTGTGGGCGGAGCGGCAAGGCCTGAATCCCTTCACGGTTCCTCTCCCTTTAGTGCTTGACTTTCTAACCACTCTCTTTAACGATGGTGCCAGCAGTTCCACAGTCAAAGTTCAACTGGCGGCAATTTCTCACTATCACATTGGCCATGACTCTAATCCTCTTATGTCAGCCAAATTGTGTAAGATATTTCTTAAAGGTACTTTTCTTCTCAGGCCCCCTATAAAACAAGCAGTTCCTCCTTGGGACCTTTCTTTGGTCCTACAGGCCTTGACCGCTCCTCCTTTCGAGCCAGCGGCTACGGTGGATCTCAAATTCTTGTCCTACAAGACAGCCTTTTGGTAGCCATTACATCAGCCAAGAGAGTTTCTGAACTTCAAGCTTTATCAGCTAAACCTCCTTACTTGGTATTTCATCCGGACCGTGTCTCCCTCAGGACCAACCCGTCCTTTCTTCCTAAAATCGCTTCTGAAGCAAACATCAATCAATCCATTAACCTCCCTGTTTTCTTCCCTAAATATGAAAACAAAGGTGAATATAAGCTACATTCACTAGATGTTCACAGGCAACTTAGATTTTATCTGAACAGGACAGCTGGTCATAGGCAATCCGACCAGCTGTTTATTTCCTTTGCAAAATTCAATTTGGGCAAGCCAATCTCTAAAGTTTCTCTGTCCCGCTGGATTTCACAGTGCATTCTATTGGCTTATCAAGCGTCAGGAAGGCCCGCACCGGAGGTGTTCATGCCCATTCAACCCGGTCAGTATCTACCTCGGCAGCCTTCAAAGCTAGGATTCCTCTAGATGATATTTGTGCAGCAGCCACGTGGGCTTCATCTCATACGTTTATTTCCCACTATAAGTTGGATCTTGCATCTAGGGGTAGAGCATCCTTTGGCTCAGCGGTGCTCGAATATCCTTCCATGATGGCGCCCAAGATTCAGGTAGCTGGGGACTCTGTCCCACAGGTTGCAGACAAATGAATATCCTACTTCAGATTTAGAAGTTATGTACTCACCATAACGTTCCATCTGAGTAGGTGTATTCATTTGTCTGCAACCATCCCGCCCTCCTATCCCCCTGGCCTTTCAGTTTCCTGCATATTCTTTGTTACCCTTTTTAGGGTATTGTTGCTTTGGCAAACTCGATCTGAGGTCATGAGGGTAGAGCAGGGCATTATGGGTGAGGGGAGGAGCTGAGAGCTTGGATCCATAGCTGGAAAACCATGCCGGTTCGGATCCGATATCGGATCCATAACCCACAGGTTGCAGACAAATGAATACACCTACTCAGATGGAACGTTATGGTGAGTACATAACTTCTAATTATTCATCTTCTTGAGGAACAAAAATGGGGACTCTGATGTTCATCGTGTTTCACTGTTGCAGTCATTACAATTGGGTTATCCTGCTGGCAGGCTACCCGCAGTTGGCCTGAGTTCCAAAGTCCAGGTCCGGCATCGGTTGCTGTCGCCTATTCCCTGACGTCAGTGTGCCAGGGGTATAAAAGATGCAGCCGATGCCATTTTTTTCAGTCTTTCTTGCCGCGCGGTGCCCGAAGCAAAAGCAGTTCGCAAGTGCCTGTCTGCCGTCTCCTGAAGTTTTTCAAATTCGAATTTCAGATCCGAAGTCTTCATTAAAGCAAAGTACCCAGTTGGGGAAACTTTTCTTGCTCCAGACCAATGTCAGAAAAAGTTAATAACTGTGTTTCTTGTGGGAAGCAAATACCTCCTAAGGATTTTCATTCTTACTGTATTCCTTGCCTAGGCCCTGACCATAACGTTGTTAGTTGTCAGTTTTGTGCTAGATTTAACCAACGCACTATTAAGCGTCAGTACGATTTTGTATTTCCTTACTTTGGCAGAAGATTTCATTATATAATGCCGTCGGATCATCCGACTACTGGAGTTTACAAAAAAACGAAAAGAAAAAGAAAAGGACAGGCATCCGAGATCCAAAACAGACTAGGCTTCATCTAGGCCTTTCGCCGGTTCTCAGGCGCTTTCGCAGCCCCTGACGCCCGCTACCTCAGAGCCACAGGCCGCTTCCGACTCCCATGTGGAGCCGACTGGGCCTCTGGAAATTCGAGGTATTGGACACTCGGAAACATTCCCTCAGATGGGTCCGGAGCCGCTGAGCAGGCATTGGCTTCTGAGGGTGTTTTCAGGCCTGCACAGTTATATGTGAAACCTATTTCAGCTACAAAGACTAAAGCAGCTCTAAAGACAAAGAAACAAGTATAGCATTCACCTGGACAGGCCTCCATGCCTAAAAAACAGATGCTTAAAATGGCCGAAGACCTTATTACTTTGATCAGGAGTTCCCATCCCCCTCCTGAAAAGAGGCCTAGGCAAGAGTTAGAATATGAATCTTCAGACCAAGTTTCCATTTCCTCTGATTCCTCCTCTGAACAGGATTACTCTATTCCTCATGAGGATTCTGATGCTGAAGAATCTATCCCTTCAGCCTCTCCTCCTGAGGATTATTCTTTTGGGGAAACGCATACTATGAGGGAGCATTTTCACTGGGAGAGCCAAGATTACTCAGATTCCAAGAAAAGGCTCAGAGATTTCCTTTTATTGCCCCAGCACAGGCCCCTTGCTATCCCGCCTGTTTTAGACATTGTAGATGTATTTACCGAGTCCAATTTTTCTCCAGACACTCTACCACCAGCCCCTGTTAAGCCAGACAGATACTACAGGTTTCCTGATTCGCATAAATTTCTCTTAAGAACCCTGCAGCTGACCCAGAAACCATCTCTCAAGGTCCCAAAGGGGTCAAGGCTTCTACTGCAAAAAAACCCTATCCCCTCTGATAGGGATTCTAGGGCCTTAGACAGATGGGGCAAAAAGATTTATACCTCTGTTACCTTGGCTGTAAGAGCTTTAAATTGCCAATTTCATATGCTTAAGTATCGGCAATATCTTATATCCTTGCTGAAACAGAAAATGCCCGCAAATGCAGAATGTGCAGACAATAAAGAAATGCAGGATTTATTGCATGCAGTTGAACAAGTTGGAAAGCATACTTTGCAATGTGGTTTTGATTCTCTTGAGGCCTCCTGCAGGGCCGCTGTTACAGGTTCTGTCATTGAGGCATGCTTGGTTAAACTAACAAAATTTGCTGGATCATGTTAAAGCAAAACTATTAGATGCTCCTTTACAGCATGATACTTTGGTGCTAAAGTAGAAGAGGTGTTGAAGAAAATGGAGGACAAGGCTAAATCTAAGCAAACAGTCAAGGATTTCTTGCAGGTACAGCCTCACAGATTTAGCAGGAACTGGCCTACAAAAACATTTGTCCTTTCCAGTGTCAGTTAGACCACAAAGGGGCAGATCACAGCCCCAAGGCTCATACAGGCCTAAACAATGGGGTGCTTCTACCTCCAAGAGCGGAGAGGAAAAATCACAGCCATACAGGAAACCGTCTCAATGACTTTCCACTTCCAGCACCAAGCACTTATCTGTTGGCAGCCCCTTTGCAGGGAAAGCTAGCACTTTTTTCACAAAATTGGCACATGGTCACCGAGGAAAATGGGTTCTAAATACTGTTTCACAAGGCTACAGTTCCACTTTCACACTCTGCCAAGGCAAAGCGGTATGCCAGACCTGCCACGCAATCAATGGGCAGAGGCACAAAATAAAGTTTCATCCCTCATGGATATGAGGGCCATTCAACAAGTACCAGAACAAGAGCAGGGTCACGGATTCTATTCAAGACTGTTCTTGGTGCCCAGAAAAGACAAAGCCTGGAGACCAGTACTGGACTTATCTATTCTAAACACATATCTGGATACTTCAAAATTCAAAATGTTGACTCTACAACAGCTTCTGCCCATGTTTGGCAAGAAGGCTTGGCTTGTGACTTTAGATCTAAAAGAGGCATACCTGCATGTCCCAATCAGACAAACATGCAGAAGATACCTCAAATTCAAAGCTGGCTCAATGCACTACCAAATGTTCATCATGTTTCACTGTTGCAGTCATTACTCTTGGGTCATCCTGCTGGCAGGCTACCCGCAGTCGGCCAGATTCCAAAGTCTAGGTCTGGCGTCAGTTGCTGTCACCTCTTCCCTGACTTCAGTGCGCCAGGGGTATAAAAGAAGCAGCCGACGCCATTTTCTTCAGTCTCTATTGCCGCGTGGTGCCCGAAGCAAAAGCAGTTCGCAAGTGCCGGTCGTCCGACTCCTGAGATTTTCAAATCAGAATTTCAGATCCGAAGTCTTCATTAAAGCGAAGTACCCCGTTGGGGAAACTTTTTTTTCTTGCTCCAGAACGATGTCAGAAAAAGTTAACAATTGTATTTCTTGTGAAGCAAATACCTCATAAGGATTTTCACTCTTACTGTATTCCTTGCCTAGGCCCTGATCACAACGTTGCTAGCTGTCGGTTTTGTGCTAGATTTAACCAACGCACTATCAAGCGTCTGTTTGATTTTGCTTTTCATTACTTTGACCGAAGATTTAACTATATAATGCCGTCGGATCAGCCGACAACCGCAGTTTACAAAAAACGCAAGGATAAGGAAAAGGGTCGGCATCCGAGGTCCAAAACCGACGAAGAAGCCTCCTCTAGGCCAGTCGCCGGTTCTCAGTGAGGCGCTTTCGCAGCCCCTGGCGCCCGCTACCTCAGAGCCACAGGCCGCTTCCAACTCCCACGTGGAGCCGACTGGGCCTCTGGATACTCGAGGTATTGGACACTCTGAAATCATTCACTCAGGTGGGTCCGGAGCCGTTTTGCAGGCATCGGCTTCTGAGGGTGTCTTCAGACCTACACAACTATATATAAAGCCATTCTCAGCTTCAAAGACTAAAGCAGCAATAAAGACAAAGAAACAAGTACAGCATTCTCGTACTCAGACTACCATGCCTAAAAAACAGATGCTCAAAATGACCGAAGACCTAATTACTTTGATCAGGGGTTCCCATCCCCCTCATGATAAGAGGCCTAGGCAAGAGACAGAGTATGATTCTTCTGATCCGGTTTCTATTTCCTCTGATTCCTCCTCTGAACAAGATTACTCCATGCTTCCCTATGAGGATTCTGATGCTAAAGAATCCTTTCTTCAGCCTCTCCTCCTGAGGATTATTCTTTTGGGGGAACTCTGCATACCATGAGGGAACATTTTCACTGGGAGAGCCAAGATTATTCTGAATCTAAGAAAAGGCTCAGAGACTTTCTGCTACTTCCTCAGCGCAGACCCCTTGCTATTCCACGTGTACTAGACATTGTGGATGATGTATTCTCAGAGTCCAGCCTGTCCCCAGACTCTCTACCCCCTGCACCTGCTAAGCCAGACAGATACTACAGGGTTCCGGATTCTCATAAATTCCTGTATAAAAACCCCGCTGCTGACCCAGAAACTATATCACAAGGTCCCAAGGGGGTTAAAGCTTCCACTGCAAAAAACAGTCCCCTCTGATAGGGATTCCAGGACACTAGACAGATGGGGGGGGGGGGGAGTCTACACTTCTGCTACCCTGGCTGTAAGGGCCTTAAATTGTCAGTTTCATATGCTTAAATATCAGCAATATTTAATGTCACTGCTTAAACAGAAAATGTTGACCAATACTGAATTTTCAGAAAACAAGGAATTACAGGATATGTTGCATGCAGCTGAACAAGTGGGAAAGCATACTTTGCAATGTGATTGATTCACTGGAGGCCTCCTGCAGGGCAGCTGTTACAGGTTCTGTTATTAGAAGGCATGCTTGGTTAAAGGAACAAAATCTGCCTGATCATGTTAAAGCAAAATTATTAGATGCACCATTACAGCATGATACTTTTTGGTTCTAAAGCAGAAGAGGTATTGAAAAAAATGGAGGCTAAAGCAAAATCCATGCAGACAGTCAGGGATTTCTTACAGGTACAGCCACCCAGATTTAGCAGAAACTGGCCTTCTAAAAATTGGTCCTTTCCAGTGTCAGACAGACCACAAAGAGGCAGATACAGGCATCCCAGAGGCAGAGGTCAGCCCCAAGGCTCATACAGGCCTAAACAATGGGGTGCTCCTACCTCCAAAAGCGGAGAAGACAAATCACGACCTTACAGGAAACAGTCCCAATGACTTTCCTCCACCAGATCCAAGCACTCTTCTTTTGGCAGCCCCCTTAGGGGGAAAACTAGCACTTTTTTTCCAGAAATTGGCAAAGGATTACCCAAGACAAATGGGTCCTGAACATAGTGTCCCAAGGCTACAGGTTCCATTTCCACACACTACCAAGGTCAAAAGGTATGCCAGACCCACCACACAATCAATGGGCAGAGGCACAAAAACAAATTACGGCCCTCATGGACATGAGGGCCATTCAGCAAGTACCGCAACAAGAGTTAGGGACAAGGATTTTACTCCAGACTTTTCCTAGTGCCCAGAAAGGACAAAACCTGGAGACCAATACTGGACCTGTCTATACTAAATACATTTCTGGAAGTTCCAAAATTCAAGATGCTGACTCTGCAGCAGCTACTGCCCATGCTGGGCAAGAAGGCTTGGCTCGTAACTTTGGACCTAAAAGAGGCATACCTGCATGTCCCAATCAGACAATCTTGCAGAAGATACCTCAGATTCATTGCTGGCTCAATGCATTACCAATTCTCTGCACTGCCCTTTGGCTTATCTACTGCGCCCAGGGTCTTCACAAAATGCCTGGCACCAGTAATTGCTTTTTGCAGACAAAAAGGAATTCAGATATATCCCTACTTGGATGACTGCCTAATTCAGGCATAGAACAAAGACATTCTTCTAAAACATCTGGCGTTTGTAAAAAGATTACTAATTGGCCTAGGGTAAACGAAAAGAAATCAAAACTAGTGCCCTCTCAAGAGATAATATTCCTGGGTGCAAGCCTAAATCCAACTGCCCAGATGGCTTATCTCACGCCAGACAAACAAAAGCAACTGACTACTTAACTTCAAGAGTTTGGAAAGAATCTGCAAGGAAAATCATACAGGCCTTGGGTTTCATGGCATCTTGCATTCTACTAGTTCCATATGCCAGACTGCATATGAGGAAACTACAATGGTATCTAAAAAGTGTTTGGACTCAGCATTGCCACAGCCTGGAGACAGTAATTGCACTCATCCCCTGCCTGCAACAGGAGTTTTGATGGTGGGCAGAAGCCTGCCACCACAACAAGGGTCTGCCATTCAGTTTACCCACAGCCAGACAGACACTGACAATGGACGCATCAGACTATGCCTGGGGAGCCCATATGACAGGGAAATGTATTCAGGGCACATGGCCTGCAAACCAGATGCATCTTCACATCAGTCAAAAAGAGATGCTAGCTGTACAAAATGCCCTGACAGCTTTCAAGGACCTGCTTCATCCAGGACAATTACTGATAGACAGACAACACTACGGTTATGTGGTGCATAAACAAGCAGGCAGGTACACATTCCTACCCCCTCTGCAGACCAGCAATGACCCTATGGGACACAGCATTGGCATCTCAAGCGCACTTGCAAGCACAATTCCTGCCAGGAAAAACAAACACTGACAGACTAAGCAGAAACCTCATGGATCCCACGAATGGAAACTGGATCCACAAGTCTTCAGCATGATAATAAGGAGATGGGGATGCTCAGACACAGACCTATTTGCCTCTCCTCACAACTTCCAATTACAGAGATTTTGCACAAGGATTTATCACAAACAAGCATGGAAAGTGGACGCCCTATCCTTCATCTGGAAAAATCTAACAGTATATGCCATTCCCCCACTGCCTCTCCTTCCCAGGGTACTCCTAAAGGTCAGACAAGAGAGGCCAAACATGATTCTTATTGCACCACGCCAGCACTGGTACCCAATCCTGAAGAGCTTCTCTCAAGGTCCAGCATGGATATTGCCTCAAACTTCTCAATTACTGACCCAACAAAACAGATCTGCACAGTCAACTCAAGACCTTAAATCTGGCAGCATGGCGAATAATGTAGCTATTCAGAGCACGCCACTTACAAAAGCTGTTATGGACGTTATCTTGGAGGCCAGAAGGCCCAGTACCAGAAAATCTTATGCAGAAAAATGGAAGAGATTCTCTGCTTGGAACAAGGAACAAGGCATAGTCTACCAAATATCCCTCAGATTTTACAATACCTGAGATGCTAAACAAAGGCCTTTCTTTCTCATCTATTAAGATTCATGCCTCTGCCATTTCAGCCCATTACAATACGGAACCACCTATTTTTTTCTCATCCTTTACTAAGGCAGTACCTCAGAGGGGCCAAAAACATTAGGCCTCGAAGGAGAGCACCAGTTCCGGCCTGGGACCTCAATTATGTTTTGGAAAAACTCGCGCTACCTCCTTTCGAGCCAGCATCAACAGATATAAAATTCTTATACTGGAAAACAGCTCTGCTCCTAGCAATAACCTCTGCAGTACGAGTCTCAGAGCTACAAGCACTCATGGTTGTGGAACCTTTCATCATTTTCCATCCAGACAGGGTTTCTCTACGGACAAATCCTACATTTATGCCTAAGGTGGTGTCCAGTGTGGTCCTCAACCAAACCATCCACTTACCAACCTTTTATCCTAATCCACAAAACAAGGGTGAAAAAATTCTGCATTCTTTGGACATACACAGGCAGCTAACATTCTACTTGGACAGAACTAAAGCTTTCAGAAAGACTGAGCAACTTTTAGAGTCATATGCTGCAGGTTCACAAGGAAAGGCTATCTCAAAACAGACTATTTCTAAATGGATAGGCCATTGCATCCTATTCTGCTATCTCCAACATGGCAAATCAGTGCCTAGGGACATTAAGCCTCATTCCACCAGAGCAACAGCCACCTCAGCAGCCTTCCTCAGAGGAGTACCAACCAAAGATATCTTAGAGGCTACAACTTGGAGTTCAGTGCAGACCTTTACAAAGCGCTACCACTTACCTCTTTATTCGGTATGACCCTGACCTTGAGTAGCATCTTACCCTCACCAAGAATGATGCCGCAATATGAAGACAAGATGATCAATTTCAACAATTGGCTTAAGTATTGGTGTCATTCAAAGGGGATCCAGTGCCTGTCAGCCTGGGATGACATGCTCGACAAGCCACGATGTCGCTAGGACGGCTTGCACCTGTCACCCCTGGGCTTTCGGATATTGGCAAAGGCTCTTGCTACCCCCATAGTGCCTTTTTTAGGCAAGGCTCAAAAGACAAACCCACCTCCATAGGTATCACAAGGGATAAGAAACTAAGAGTAATGGTGGGAGGGTGGTTAAGGTGTTTGGCTTACAAACACAAGGTGCAGGGTTTGAGTCTCACAAGGGATAATTGGCTAAGCTTAAAATGGCTCACAAGGGCAGTTAGCTTAGTACTAATCTATGAACCTATGTTACTCAACGCCAGAAGTCTAAACCTCAAGATGCACGCACTCAAAACTCCTTAGCATGGAGAACATAAATATCTGTGCAGTAACAGAAACCTGGTTCAAGGCTCCCGAGAGCACCCCAGCACTACCAGGTTATACCTCGTACCATGCTTTTCGGCCCCAAAACTTGGACCGAACCACAAAAGGAGGGGGAGTATCAATATTCGTCAAAGATACCCACACCTCCAGGTTGGTGGCACAGCACGAAGCATCAGAGACTATCCATGTGCAACTAACAGTGGGTAAAACTGCCTTCCAGTTTATAGCTTGCTACAGACCACCCTCCCAAACCCAGGAACCCCACTCTGCCTTCCTGAGAACACTGGAAAATATGAAGGTCTCTCCAAACACCATTACATTGGGTGACTTCAACTACCCAAACTTAGACTGGGAGCATTACTCTAGCTCCAACACCCTAGCCCAAAGGTTCCTAGAATTTATAAACTCAAATGCTATGGAACAACTTGTTACCACTCCCACAAGAGGGGAAAATATACTGGACCTGAACATCACCAACATGGGGACTCTATGCTCCAGACCAGAAGTGTATCCCTCACTGGTAAGGTCAGACCATAAACTAATCTCACTGGATATTCACATCACGACCCCACCCCCTGCCCAGAAAACCACAGTGAAAAACTTCTCTAAAGCAAATTTCACACTCCTCAAAACCAAGGTGGAATCCTTCAAAGCCCCCGGGCCTGTGGAAAATACGGCCCAGACCGCAGAATCCTTTATAAACGCATTTTATGAACACTTTCAGGAATGCATGGATCATGCAATCCCAAATAAAACCAAGACCCAGTCCTCCAAAGGCAGACGTCCTGTCTGGTGGACCCCAGCCATAAACAAACTATACAATAGAAGGAGGAAGCTTCTACATGATAGAGCAAAATCCCAAAAAGGGATGGCATCTCTGATCAGTATTAGCAAAAAACTACGGGCACTCATAAAATCATCCAAGGCCAGCTTCGAGAGAAAAATTGCACAGGACACTAAGGATAATCACAAGGCTTTCTTTAGATGTTCTTCGTTCCACATTGCTGCAGTCCTAACTATTGGGGGTAGTCCACTGTCCAGTCGGCCCGAATACCAAAGTATATGGCTGACGTCGGTCAGGGCGCATTAGACTGACGTCAGTACGTCAGGGTACTAATGCGCATGACCGACGTCATATCCTCAGTCTTTTTTGCCGCATGGTCCGATGCAGAAGCAGTTTTGCGAGTGCAGGTTGGCGTTCTGAAATTTTCTGAAGTCGGAGTTTCAGACCGAATCAAAGTTGGCTAAGTACCCCGTTGGGGAACATTTTGGTTTTTTCTTGCCTCAGTATTTAACCGGATGTCAGAAAAAGTGAATAACTGTATTTCTTGTGGGAAACAGATACCTCATAGGGATTACCATACCTTGTGTATACCTTGTTTAGGGCCTGAGCACGACGTTGTTGGATGCCGCTCTTGTGCTAGGTTTAACAAACGCACTATTAAGAGAAGGTTAGACTGTGCCAGGTTAGTGTTTGGGAAGCGTTGCAATTATAAAATGCCGCCGGATGCTCCGGCCCGCTTCGTCAAAAAGCGCAAGGACAAAACAGCGAAGCCTAGGGTTGATGAACCGCAGTCCCGGACGTCGGTTCTTTAGAAGGCTCAGTGGAGCCAGAGGTTTTGCCAGGAGTTTCTTTGGAGTCTCAGGCAGAGACTTTACTGTTACAAGATGTGCCTTCTCAGGAGGTAGGCCAGGCTGAGGGGCTTCTCAGGTAACTGTTCTTCCTCTCTTCCCAAGGTAGTTAGAGCCTCTCCTTCTGTTTCCAAAACTTCTTTGAGAGGTAGGCCAAGTTTAGCTTCAGTGGGGGCTTCTCCTAGCACTTCAGGTTCTGTGCCTAAGAAACATATGCTTAAAATGGCAGAAGATTTGATTACTATGATTAGAGGTTCTATGCCCCCTCCTGATAAGAGGCCTAGGGTGGAACCTGAGTTTGAGAGTTTTGAACAGTGTTCAGAGGCTTCTGAGTCTTCTGCGGAAGATTTGCAAGAGTATCCTCCTTATTCTGATTCTGATGTGGATGATTCCACTCCTACAGCTTCTCCTCCTGAGGATTTCTCATTTTCAGAGACTCTCCATTCCATGAGGGAGCACTTTAAATGGGAAGGCCAGGATTACTCTGATTCCAGGAAAAGGCTTAGGGAATTCTTGTTTTACCCCAACATAGGCCCTTAGCTATACCTCCTGTGTTGAATGTGGTGGAAGATGTTTTGCAGAGGCTTCCCTGAATCCTGATTCTTTGCCTCCTGCTCCTGTTAAACCTGATAGGTACTATAGGGTGCCTGAAGCTCATAAGTATCTTTTTAAGAGTCCTAGGGCAGACCCGGAAACTGTTTCTTAGGGACCTAAAGGTGTTAAGGCCTCTGTGGTTAAAAACCCTGTTCCCACTGATAAAGAGGCAAGGGCTTTGGATAGATGGGGAAAGAAAGTGTATACTTCTTCCACTTTAGCCATGAGGGCGTTGAATTGTCAGTTTCACATGCTAAAATATCAAAATTATCTCCTTTCACAATTGAAATCTAAGGTGGATGCTTTGGCGGAAGGTATTGAGTGTAAAGAGTTGCTGGATTTAGTTCATGTGTCTGAACAAGTGGGTAAGCATTCTTTGCAATGTGGTTTTGATGCTGTACAGGCCTCCTCGAGGGTGGCTGCCACTAGTTCTGTTCTTCGAGGCATGCCTGGTTGAGGGATCAGAATTTAGCTGAGCATGTTAAGACACGGATTTTGGATGCTCCTTTACAGTCTGATGTGTTGTTTGGTTCGCCTGTGGAAGCAGTTTTAAAGAAAATGGAGGACAAAGCTAAGTCTATGCAAACTGTTAAAGATTTTTTGCAGGTGCAGCCACCGAAGTTTAGTAGAAATTGGCCTACTAAGGGATGGACATATCCTGCTTATGACTCCCAGTCTAGGGGTAGGTCTAGACGTGGTAGGGGCAGAGCTCAAGGTTCTTTTAGGCCTAGAACAGGGAGTTCACCTGCTCAGACTTCTGGTGAGGGCAGGGGTCAGTCCTTTCGTAAACAGACCCAATGACCTGCCTTTTCAGCTGCCAGTAGATTCTCGTCTGGCAGCTCCTTTGGGAGGAAGACTGTCTCTTTTCAAAGAAAATTGGGATTTAATTACTCAAGACAAGTGGGTGTTGGATATCATTCACCACGGTTACAGGTTTTATTTCCATACATTGGCCCCTTTCAAAGGCATGCCAGACGTTCCTCCTCCACAAAGGAAAGAGGCTCACAAGCAAATTTCTCTGTTACTCCAAATAGGGGCCATTCAGCCAGTCCCCGTTTCAGAAAGGGGCCTAGGATTTTATTCTCGCCTGTTCCTAGTACCAAAGAAGGGGAACACGTGGAGACCAATTTTGGATTTATCTATCCTCAACACTTATCTGGACATTCCCAAGTTCAAGATGTTGACGTTACAACAGCTTTTACCTCTGCTGGGCAAGGATCACTGGATGGTAACTTTAGATCTCAAGGAAGCTTACCTTCATGTGCTTATAAGACTAAGTTGCAGGAAGTATCTGCGTTTTCGAGCTGGAAATTCTCATTATCAGTTCTCTGCATTGCCCTTTGGCTTATCTACTGCGCCCAGAGTATTCACAAAGGTTCTGGCTCCAGTGATAGCTTACTTCAGGCTAAAAGGAATTCAAATCTATCCTTACTTGGACGACTGCCTGATTCTGGCTCAAGAAAAGGAAGACCTTCTACAGCATCTGGAATATGTTATAGCAGTGCTAAGATGCCTAGGGTATTCTGTGAACGAAATAAAGTCCAGTCTAGTACCCTCTCAAGACATGTGCTTTCTGGGTGTGAGACTGAATACAGCAGCCCAGATGGCCTTTTAACCCCGGACAAACAAAAGAGTCTATCCCTTTACTTCCATCAACTATCTCATCAGTCCGTGCTGACTGCAAGGACAGTCCTTCAAGCATTAGGGTTCATGGCATCTTGTATTCTGGTGCTTCCCAATGCCAAACTGCATATGAGGAAGCTGCAATGGTATCTCAAAAATGTATGGACACAGCACTGCCAGGATTTGGACACTGTCATTCAAATAATACCTTGCCTTCAAACAGAATTTTTGTGGTGGGCTCAGGAATGTCACCTAAACAAGGGACTCTCTGTGGCCCGGCCAGAGGCGAGTCAGATTTTAACGACAGATGCCTCGGACATTGCTTGGGGAGCTCATCTAAATGGAAAGTGGATACAAGACAAGTGGCCTGCCAGACTACAGCATCTACATATCAACATGAAGGAGATGTTAGCAGTCCAGTTTGCATTAATGGCTTTCAAGGAGTTACTTCTTCCAGGGCAGGTGTTGATTCTAACAGACAACACAACTGTCATGTGGTACATCAACAAACAAGGGGGAACACATTCTTATCCTCTATGCAGGCAAGCAATGATTTTATGGGAGACTGCGCTCAGCTTGCAACTAACTCTTCAGGCAAGGTTTCTGCCGGAGCACAGAACTCCTTAGCAGATGTGTTAAGCAGACAAATCATGGATCCCCACGAGTGGAAACTGGATCTTCATGTATTTCAGAAATTGACAGTGTCATGGGGAACTCCAGACATAGATCTGTTCGCTTCTCCACTAAACCACCAGCTGCCAAAGTTTTGCACAAAGGGGTTTCATCACACAGCTTGGAAAGTGGATGCTCTTTCTTTCAGTTGGAAAAATCTTCATGTGTATGCCTTTCCACCTCTGCCTCTTCTTCCAAAGGTGCTCTTAAAGGTCAGACAAGACAAGCCAAGGATGATTTTAATAGCTCCAGATTGGCCTCGGCAACACTGGTACCCACTACTAAGGAGTCTGGTAAGGAAGCCTCCATGGCCTTTACCTTTGATTCCACATCTGTTATCTCAGAAGGACGGTCATCTGCTCAATGTCAAGCTTCACTCTCTTCATCTGACAGCCTGGCATATTCTATGTTGAAACACAGCAGGTCTCAACTTCCTCAACAAGTTTTAAATGTGATTATGGAAGCTAGAAGACCTAGTACAAGGAAAGTGTACGCAGAAAATGGAAGAGATTTTTATTTTGGAGTACAGCAAAGAATTTGGAGATTTCTGAGCCTAATTTGAGTGTGGCTCTTCAATATCTTACTGAGTTATTGGACAAAGGTTTGTCCTTCTCTTCCATTAAGATTCATGCTGCAGCAATTTCAGCTCACTATGATTGTGACCCACCATTGTTTTCGCATCCTTTGTTCAAGCAGTTTCTTAGAGGGGCAAAGAATATAAGTACCCCTCGTAGAGCTCCTACTCCTGCTTGGGATCTCAATTTTGTGTTGGAAAAACTTACTCTACAACCTTTTGAGCCTGCGGCTACTGCTGAATTGAAATACTTGTCATGGAAGACTGCTTTTCTGTTGGCTATTACTTCTGCAAGAAGGGTGTCTGAGTTGCAGGCCCTTATGGCAGTAGAGCCCTTTTGATTTTCCATAAGGATAGGGTATCATTACGTACTAATCCTTCCTTTATGCCTAAGGTGGTTTCTAGTGTGGCTTTAAACCAAACTATTCATTTGCCTACTTTTTATGCAGACCCCCAAAATAAAGGCGAGAAGATTTTGCACACTTTAGATGTACACAGGCAATTGCGTTATTATTTAAGCAGGACTAAGGATTTTAGGCAGTCTCAGCAGTTGTTTGTTTCTTTTGCTTTGAGTTCGCAGGGCAAGCCTGTGTCAAAACAAACTATTTCTAGGTGGATTGGGTTTTGCATTGCATTTTGTTATTCCCATCATGGCAAGGAGATTCCAGCTGGGATTAGGCCTCATTCCACTAGGGCTACTGCCACTTCAACAGCATTTCTAAGGGGGTGGCAACTAAGGATATTTTGGAGGCAGCTACTTGGAGTTCAGTGCATACTTTCTCTAAGCATTATCACCTTCCTCTCTACTCTAAGTCTAGGGCTGGTTTTGCCACAGCTATTTTGCAAGGCATGTTGTCAGCTCCTGCTTCTTTATGATTTGCCAGCCTCCCTTACCTCTGCTTTGGGATTCTACCCAATAGTTAGGACTGCAGCAATGTGGAGCGAAGAACATAGTACAGTTTTGTACCTACCATAAATGTAGATGTTCGAGGATCCACATTGCTGCAGTCCAATACCCTCCCTCCTTCCCCTCTGTGTTTAGGGGTGGTTGTGTAGGTGAGGTTATATGCTGATATTTTTGTATATATTGTACATATTTTTGGTGCAGGTATATTGGGCCTTGTTTTTTTAGGGTCTTCTGACATCTGGGGCAAGAAAAGACTGAGGATATGACGTCGGTCATGCGCATTAGTACCCTGACGTACTGACGTCAATCTAATGCGCCCTGACCGACGTCAGCCTTATACTTTGGTATTCGGGCCGACTGGACAGCGGACTACCCCCAATAGTTAGGACTGCAGCAATGTGGATCCTCGAACATCTACATTTATGGTAGGTACAAAACTGTACTTTATGTTAGGAACCTGGGTGGGAATTCCCAGATATGCTCAGAATTAGTCCAAAATGACAAAAAATACACCGAACCCACAGACATTGCCAACATCCTAGCTGACAGGTTCAGCACAAACTCCCCCCCCCCCCCCCCCCACCAAAAGGGCAAATATCTATCCCAGCAGAGTGCTGCCCCCCTGACATCTCAGATGCTCAGGTAAGAGCCGCCCTCTCCAAAGCAAAAAACACAGCATCAATGGGACCAGACGGTGTCCCGGGCTGCGTCCTACATGAACTCCAAGAAGAGCTAAACCCAAACATAAAACTACTGTTCAATCTCAGCCTTACTACAGGATATGTACCCAAAGAGTGGCGTACAGCAACAGTGGTCCCTCTCCACAAAGGTGGTGCCTCAGCGGATCCTGGAAACGTCCCATAAGCCTGACTAGCTTGGTCTGCAAAGCTATGGAAAGGATCATCATGGACCTCATAAATAAAAATGTCGGGGACCTGCAGACACTGGATCCTACCTAGTTCGGCTTTAAGGGCAATTCCTCCCTCTTAAACCTGGTTGATTTCTTTGAAACAGTCACCAAGGCCATTGAGGGGAAGGTGGTCCACACAGCCTACCTGGACCTCGCAAAAGCCTTCGATACAATACCCCACTCGGGCATTATAGATAAGCTCACCAGCTTAAATATAAACCCCCTATGTCACTAGATGGGTTGCAAACTGGCTCAAGGACAGAACCCACATGGTTAGAATTGCTGGAGCCATGTCAGAACCAGTTACAAGTGGCATCCCACAAGGCTCAGTCCTGGGACCTCTCTTGTTCGGTATATATTTCTCGGAGGTACAGGCCAACACGGAAGGACTATGGCTGACCAAGTTCGCAGATGACTGCAAACTGGGCGCCATAATCGACTCTCCAGCCGACACAAGCATCCTCCAAAAGGGCCTCATAGAAACAGACAACTGGTGCCAGAGCCATGGCCTCAAGCTAAATGCCAAAAAGTGTTTAGTCATCCCCTTTGGCAAAAACAAAGTGCCCACAAATTACCACATAGGTGGTAATCCATTAAGTACAGAAGAAGTAATTAGGGACCTGGGGACCCAAGTTGATGGCAATCTCTCATTTGACAACCACGTGGCCAAAGCGGTTAGAAAAACATTTTATATAACCCACCTAATCATGAAGGGATTCACATCTAGATCAGAGGAGGTCATCGTGCCTCTTTACTCATCCCTCATCAGGCCCATAATTGAGTACAATGCCCCTTTTGGGATGACCTTACCAGACACCTGTAGCAACTGGAAAGACCCCAAAAGTACCTCGCCAAGAGGATCAAAGGGCTCAAACAGATGCCATATGCTGCCCGGTTAAAGAAACTCCAGCTCTACTCAGTGGCATACCGCCTGCTCAGAGGCGATCTGTGCCTGACGTATAAAGCCATGTCCAACCCGGAATTAATGGACATGCTGCACCTCAGAAAATCCAAATCCCATCGAGCTACACGCTCGAGAGACTTGAACCTCAGCACTGAAATAAATAGGACATGCTGGAGGGACAGATTCATAACCCAGAGGCTCCTTTCACTCTGGAATAAAATCCCAGTCCAGGTTAGGCAGAGTCCCTCATTGACTCTCAAGAGGAATCTTGAGTGGATGGGAGATCGTAGGTTTACCCCCCGGGTATCACTTCTGTGTCACTGTTAGAGGCACAGTATACTAACCTCGAAACAGGGCATAGCAAAATTAATTTAAAATGGGTGGCAAAAGCCAAACACACTCTGGCTAGGCTTATAAATGCCCTAGGGCAGATAGCCTAGTATGAGCCTATGAACCTATAATTCTAAGTCCAGAGCAGGCTTTGCCAGTGCAGTTCTGCAGGGCCTCATAGCCTCTCCTAATCCTATTTAGACCAGCCACCCTACCTCAGCTTTGGGATTCAACCCAAGAGTAATGACTGCAACAGTGAAACACGATGAACATAGTACAGTTGTGTACCTACCATAAATGTAGATGTTCAAGTGTATTCACTATTGCAGTCCAGGTTACCCACCCACTATCCCCATTTTCTTTACTGGGGCTAATCTACACTTTTCTATCCTATACAACCTTTTTGGGTGTATTTGCTTGTAGATGGACATGTTACTTTTGTGCTTGTATTTTTATTGGCATATTCTTTCAGCCTACCAATTTAGGGGCACCTGACATCTGGGGCAAGAAAAACTGAAGAAAATGGCGTTGGCTGCTTCTTTTATACCCCTGGCACACTGACGTCGGGGAAGAGGCGACAGCAACCGACTCCGGACCTAGACTTTGGAATCTGGCCGACTGCGGGTAGCCTGCCAGCAGGAATAACCCAAGAGTAATGACTGCAACAGTGAATACACTCGAACATCTACATTTATGGTAGGTACACAACTGTACTTTTTTTGTGCATGCATGCTTATTGGCATAATTTCACCTACCATTTTAGGGTCACCTGACATCTGGGGCAAGAAAAACTGAAGAAAATGGCGTCTGCTGCATCTTGTATACCCCTGGCGCACTGAAGTCAGGGAAGAGGCGACAGCAACCTAGGCCGGACCTAGACTTTGGAACTCAGGCCGACTGTGGGTAGCCTGCCAGCAGGATAACCCAGTTGTAATGACTGCAATAGTGAATACACTCTAACATCTACATTTATGGTAGGTACACAACTGTACTTTTGCCTCTCCTTGGAACTACCAATTGGACAAATTCTGCACAAAGACTTCCCACAGTCAAGCTTGGAAAGTGGATACCCTGTCCTTTACCTGAGAAAACCTCTCGTTTTATGCCCTTCCCCCTCTGCCTGTCCTCTCGAAGGTTCTGCTAAAGATCAAACAGCTCAAGCAAGGACAATACTGATTGCACCAGACTGGCACACCAGCACTGGGTACCCCCTCTTGCGCGGTATGACACTGCTGGAACCATGGCACCTGCCTCAGACCCTTTCCCTGCTGTCCCAGCAGGTGGGCCAGATTCTGCACCCTCAGCTTCCACCCCTGAACCTTGCAGCCTGGCTAATTCCTTGAGCTCTCCAATAGCATCCCTCAATAAGCAGGTGCTAGATGTCATTCTGGAGGCAAGGAGGCCTAGTACTAGAAAATCCTATGCTGAAAAGTGAAAGAGATACTGTTCCTGGAGCCAGACTCAGGGGATGGGCACAACGGTGCCCAGCTTACCTCATGTACTTCAGTACTTAACAGAAATGCTCCACAAGGGCCTATCCTTCCCGTCAATTAAAATTCATGCTTCTGCCATTTTAGCACATTATAATACTGAACCACCCCTCTTCTCTCACCCCCTGCTTAAGCAATTCCTCAGAGTGGTCAAGCATTTAAGATTACCCCCCCCCCCCCAGGACAGCCCCTATTCCAGCCTGGGACCTTAACTTTGTATTGGAAAAGCTCACTCTCCCTCCTTTTGAGCCAGCTGCAACTGCAAAGTTGAAATTCCTTTCTTGGAAAACAGCCTTCCTTCTAGCCATCACTTCAGCAAGAAGAGTGTCTGAATTATAGGCCCTCATGGCAGTGGACCCCCGTCATTATCTTCCATACAGATAGGGTTTCCCTCAGGACCAATCCTTCCTTTGTGCCGAAGGTGGTGTCTAGTAGGCCCTAAATCAGTCCATTCATTTGCTTACCTTTTTCCCGAATCCACAAAACAAAGAACGAATACTGCAATCTTTGGACGTGCACAGACAACTTAGATTCTATTTGGACAGGACTAAGCCTCTCAGAAAATCTGAATAGGTGCTAGTTGGCTTTGCTGCAGGGGCAGAAGGGGAAGGCCTTTTCAAAGCAAACCATTTCTAAATGGATAGCCCATTGCATTCATTTCTGATGCAAGTACCATGGAAAATCTACCCCACAGGGGTCAAGATCACATTCCACCAGGGCTGCATCTACCTCTACAGTCTTTCTCAGAGGAGTTCCTACCAGGGGCATCCTAGAAGCTGCTACCTGGAGCTCTGTACATACCTTCACCAAGCATTACCACATGCCTATTTTTTCTAAATGCAGGGCTGGTTTTGACACTGCTGTCTTGCAGGGCTTAATAGCAGGCCCTAATGCTCTCTAATTTCCTCCCTCCTTCCTTAGCTTTGGGAATCAACCTAAATGTGATGACTGCAACAGTAAAACACGAAGAACATAGTACAGTTGTGTACACTTGCCATAAATGTAGATGTCAGAGTGAATTCACTGTTGCAGTCCTGGTTACCCTCCCTCCAGCCTCCTGACTTCTCTTGGCTCTATCTTTCCTTCTTGTTTTGTGTATGTAAGCTTTCTGGTGTATTTGCTTTTTGATGGAGGTGTACCATAACAGATAATTGCTTCCCATTGTGGGGGCACCTGACATCTGGGGCAAGAAAAACTGATGTAATGGCGTCTGCTGCATGTTTTTATACCCCTGACGACCTGACTTCATGGAAGAAGAGACAGCATCTGACGCAGGAATCCAAGACTCAGGCCGGCTGAGGGCTACCTGCCAACAGATAACACAAATGTGATAGACTGCAACAATGAATGCGCTCAAACATCTACATTTATGGTAAGTGTACACAACTGTACTTTCTGCTGCCTCAGCCTCTGTACTGCACAGATATTCCTGGCTAAAGCTATAGCCACTCCCTGATGATTTAAAAAACAAAATCTTGGATGTGCCCCTAGACAACAAATTCCTGTTTGGTAAACAGTCCGCTGAACTGTTCTAAAGCCTCCAGGAAAAAAGCTAAGAACTTCAGGACCTCAAACATTTACTGGTCTTGTCCATTCCAAAGTTTTACAGAAACTTCCCAGCTAAGCCCACCTTTGCTAGGAGGGCTGCAGCCCCATCATCCTCCTCTTTCTCAAGGCACAGGAAAGGATCCTTCCCCCAGGACAGCCTCTTCACAACCCACCACCAGGCAGCCCTTTCCAGATAGAAAGTGTGTGACTGCCTAAGCCACTTATCCTTCTCCACCTGCCTCTCTCAATGTCTACCCATTTGGAAAGTTGTCCTCTCAGACCGCTGTGTCTCATCAATAGTGGACAAAGGGTACTTTATGACCTGGCAGGAAAAGCCCCTACCACAGGATATACCCTTCTTCCAAAAAAAAAAAAAAAAACAGTTGCGTCTAATCCCCTAGATCATCCAAAATCTGCTCTCACAAGGGACCATAGGAAGAGTCCCCTCAAGCCAAGAAGGTCGGGGGTTCTACTCCAGACTTTTCCTAGTACCAAAAAAGGATGGCCCTTGGAGGCCCATTCTAGACTTGTCCCTGCTAAACCCTTTCCTGCAGGTCCCTTCCTTCAGAATGCTATCCCTTCAAACCCTTCTTTCTCTACTGCCACTCAGGGCATTCGT
This sequence comes from Protopterus annectens, assembly GCF_019279795.1. Classification (NCBI taxonomy): domain Eukaryota; kingdom Metazoa; phylum Chordata; order Ceratodontiformes; family Protopteridae; genus Protopterus; species Protopterus annectens. Next base: position 1,093,238,611 of record NC_056739.1, on the reverse strand, counting down.
GACCACTTTGGACCTGAAGGAAGTTTACCTCAACATTCCCATACACCCAAACTACAGAAGGTTTTTAAGATTTGCTGTGTCTTCCTCACACTTTCAATTTACTGCCTTGTCCTTTGAAAGCACCCTTGGTGCAGTAGATGAACCAAAGTGTCTAGCCCGAGCAGTAACCTACTGCAGAACAAAAGGCATACAAATTTACCCTTACCTGAACGACCTCATTCTAGCAGAAGAGGGAAAGTACTCTCAAGTCCCACTTAAAATTCACCATATCCCTACTTCAAAGTTTGGGGTTCACTCTCAACCTGACAAGATCCTCCCTAGTCCCAACACAAGACCAGACCTTCTTGGGCTGCAGGATATGAACAAACCTGATGAAGGCTTTCCTTCCTCAGGACAAAGTCTACTCCCTTACCAACTTCTTTCAGGAGCTTCTTCTTGTCAGCCACATCTCTGTCAGGCAGTTCCTCCATTTTCTAGGCCACATGGCAGCTACACTCCCTGTGCTGCCCCTAGCCAGGCTGCAGATAGTAAGTTCCAGTGGTACTTGGAAAAATGTCTGGTCACAACACAATCACTTCCTGGAATTTCAGGTGCCTTGCTTAAAGACAGAGTTGACATGGTGGATCCAACAAGTAAACCAGAATCCAGGCCAACCTCTGCAACCCATCAAATTAGTGCAATTTATGCACACACATGCTTCGGATCTAGGGTGGGGGCCACTATGAATGGCCTCAAGGTGCAGGCCCAGTGGGAGCCCTCCTTCCAGAAAAAACATATCAACATGATGAGAAATTACTGCTCTCCTAGTTCTACAGAGCTTCCTTCCTCTAATTCAGGTAGGCCCCCTCCAAATCTTCACAGACAATACTACCGTGATGTGGTACATCAACAAATGGGGGGGGGGGCAGGTCCTATTTACTCTGCAGGCTTGCAATACAGGCATGGGAGTTAGCTGCCCAGTACAATGTCACACTGCAGGCGGTCTGCATTCCATCCCAAGAATAACCATCAGGCAGATGGCCTCAGCAGATCCTTCTGTCAACATCAGTAGTGGATATTACACAGGGATGTGTTCTTAGACATTACCCACCAATGGGGCGTACCACAGATAGTTCTTTTTGCCTCCCCTCAGAACAGACAACTGCAGCTACTGCAGCTATTCTGCTCCAGAACCCCCTCCCCACTATCTTAGAGAGGGGATGCTTTTTTGATTTCTAGGAAAAAACTCTTCCTTTATGCCTTCCCTCCCTTCCCACTTATTCAGAAAGTCCTACTGGAAGTCCAGAAGGACAAGCCAAAAATCTTGATGGTGACTCCCTATTGGCCAAGGCAGCATTGGTTCCCCCTTCTATCTCTTGACAAGGGCAGTCACCACAAGTTGCCTCACAAGGTGGACCTGGTCACACAAAAGAAGGGCTCTCTTTCATCCATACCTGGAAACACTCTGCCTAACCGTCTGTGAGATAAACTTCTGATCCCCTTCAGACACCGGTACTCAGATGTGCTGTCTATCCTGCAGGAGGCCAAGAAACCCACTACCAGGAGATCTTGTGTTTTAAAATGGAAAAGGTTCTCTAATTGGTGTCTCCAAAGGCAGCTAGACCCCTTCCTAGCAGATGTATCCCTAGTCATAGCCTGTGTGTGAGCTCCTAAAGTCTGAACTTTCATACTCTTCAGTGAAAGTCCACTTATTTGCCATTTCAGCTTGCTTATGTATGGAACCACCCTTCCTTTCAAGACTGGAAGTCAAACTTTTCCTGGAGGGGGTTCTGCACGTCAGACCTTCGAGAAAACCTACCCCCCCCCCTTGGGACTTGAACTACGTATTGGAGAAACTCACCATTGCCCCCTTTGAACCAGCAAGCACTGCCTCTCTGCAGGTGTGTACCTGGAAGACTTGTTCTATTAGTAGCCCTTACTTCAGCTAGGATAGTCTCTGAGCTGCAAGCACTCATGGCATCCCCACCCTACACTATCTTCCACAAAGACAGGGTAACCCTTCGCACCAGTCCTGTCTTCATGCCTAAGGTGCTCAATGAACTGTTCCTCAACCAGTGTATTCATCTACCCACCTTTTTCCCTTTACCTCAAAATGACAGCCAGAAAGTGTTCCACTCCCTTGATGTCTACAGGCAATTAAGATTTTACCTGGACAAGACCAAAACTATTAGAAGGTCTAATCAGCTTTTTGTATCCTTCCACCCCGGTCCCGGAGAAAAGCTGTATCCAAATAGACAATATATTCTTGGATATGAAAAACTATTACCATCTGTTACTGTGTTCATGGCAAAGACTTGCCCTACAATGTTAAAGCACTTTCTACTAGAGCAGTGGCCTCTTCAGGAGCCTTCCTCAAAGGCCTGAACACAGCCACCATACTAGAGGCAGCCACATCAACCTCTGTGAATACCTTTTTCCAAACATAAATTGGACAATATCACCAGAGGTGGTGCAGGATTTGCAAGGGACATCCTCCATGGTTTCCAGGAAACTGCTGCTACTTCCACCACCCTTTCCTCATCTTGAGCTGTGGTACTGTCCCACAGTGAGAATACTGCAACATGAGAGTAGAAGCTCATAATTAGTTGTGTAAAATCTTACCATAACCATAGATGCCCTTCTCTTCCATGTTGCAGTATTCTTGTCCTCTGTCCTATCCCCCTTCGTCACATGCACGTTTACCCTGTCTGGATGCATCACTCTTGTTCTCCTTAGGCTGTTGTCCGACTGGGCAGTCAGTTCTGAGGTGTATGCGTACAGATGTCACATTTAAGGCCCATGGTTTATGGCCCTGCGTGTGACGTCCTATAGCAACCAGGCTTAAGCTCTTAAATAGAAGCCAGACGTTCGGGTCGCCTGAGACTGAGGATTCCACAGTGAGAATGCTGCAACATAGAAGAGAAAGGGCATTTATGGTTATGGTAAGATTTTACACAACTAATCTGTTACTTACTGTTGATTGTGCATTGTACACCTGTATTCCACATGAAGTAGGTATAGAATGGACAGCATTTATGCGAAGTAGAAGTGAAAATTACATACATGGTGGGTGAAGTTAATTATTTGATTGAATGCATTGATCAAGTTTTGAGTAACATTTTTTTCATGTTTGATGGCGTTTATTACCACCAAAGAAAGGGGGTGACCATGGGTGCACTTATTGCTGCAAATTATGCAAATTTGGTCGTGGCTTACTGGGAAACGCATCCTTCATTTTTAGAAGGACATGAGAATGTTTCTTATTTTTGTTTTATTGATTGTTTTTATATGGAAGGAACAGGCCAGTGAATTTTTTTAGGTGCAGTGAGCAACAGCATCATTTTTTATAGATGTTATGTGATCCTATCTCGCCTACATTCTGACTGATGGGTTCGGAGCCGATCCCTCGGCTCCGACTCGGCACGCTTATGCCAAAGAGCGAAGTCTCTTATTGGCTGAGCTTACTATATCCCAGGATGCACCACTACCAGTCCCCCAGATCTCGTTTGCCGCTTCCCTGCGAAGACGTGGTCTCGAGCTGGCTGGGCTGAGTAGTTATTATTAACTAACTTTTCTGTCAGTTTTTTGCTGTTTTTTGTCACAAAAGCTGTTTTAACGGCTAACGCTCTTATTGTGTGTGTTTGGATTGTGAAACTTGTTGTGTGTGATTGGGTTGAGTTTGATTTCGGCCCCCCCTTCATCCAGGGCCTTCCCGGTCTATCAACCCTTTTTAAAACTTTACAGGGTTTCAGAGTTCCCTGTTATTTACAGGAAGTGTTTGCGTTAACTATAACTGTAAGCCTATTTTTTTAGGTTTGTCATCAGTAAATCTATAGTTGTTTACTTTCCTGTCAAAGTTACTGGAATTGTTTAATATATGTCTCAAACTCCTAGGCCTTCGGGCTTTAAAAAATGTTCGAAATGTGGTTTCAAAATGTCTATCACAGACGATCATTCGCTCTGTGTATATTGTTTAGGGGCAAAATACTTGCAGGAGTCATGCAGCGTATGTCACGCTTTTTCCTCAAGGGTCCTCCAGGAGAGGAAAAATAAATTGATTCTTAAGGGGTTAGTTAAACCTTCCTTTGAAGAAGCCTTGGCATCCTCTCCTTCTCCGGCTAAAAAGAAAAGGGCGTCGGTTCCGACCAGTCCGTCGGATCCGACCGCCAAGAAACATAGGCAGGCCTCTCCTTCGGCTCCAAAGACTTCGGAGCCGAGGTCGGAACGGTCTGCCTCGATGCCACCAGTATCGACTCCTCTGGCTTCGGAGCCGATGGCTGGGGCATCGAGAGGCGGGTCACCTTCGTCGGCTCCGCTGCTCTCGGAGCCGACAAAGGTCGTCCGCTCAGACACTTCCTCCTCGGCGCCGAAGTCCACCTCGGCACCGATGGAATCTGGTGTGTGTATTCCCTCGGCGCCGATGCTCATCGAGTCGCCTCGGAGCCGGTCCCCTAGCCCTTTGGGGCCGATGGAGAGGCCGTCTCGAACCCGTTCTGTTTCCTCTCGGTCTTCGAGAATGTCAGATTCTGATATAGACAGGGTGCTCCAAAGACTGTTCCAGTCCCCAGTCTTCCAAAAATTTGTTTCGGTTCCGACCCAGTTGGCTTCGGGGCCGATGACCTTGGCCCACCCCATTGCCATTCCTCCTCCGACTGCTTCGGCTCCGTCGGAGCAGGTGCTGTTGGAGCCGGTGGAGATCTCAGAGTCTGCTCCGACTCTTACTCCAACCCGGGCCTTCGGGTCCGAGTTTGGTACGCGGACTTCTTCGGCTGGACCCGGGGGTGATGTTTCGGGACCTATGCTTTCGGTTCCGAGCCTCCCCCTCGGTGCTTCGGCTGCGGGACTTCCGTCGGCTATCATGGCTCCGGTGACCGGACACTCCCAGGATTCTGGGGGTCCGGCTTTCAGGGCCATGAGGAGTGCCTTGGCCAAGTCCTCTTCGGCCATCTCTCCGGCTTTACCGGCACCTTCCCTGGGCGTGGAGACTGGGTCTTTGGCAGTTCCCCTGTCCGTAGCCAGCGGAGCCCCGAGGCCTGAGGTTACCCCCAGTGGGGGTTCCCCTCCTCCTGAGGGTCCTTCGGAGTTGTCTTCGGAGGAACCCCCAAGGAAGAGATCGTGCAAGAGGAAGCACGTGGACTCCCCCGAGTCTATTACATCAGACACTGATATGGATGATGCAGAGGGGTCCCAAGTCGTCCTCGGATGATGTCTCATTTGCAGACATCATAGAGATCCTCAAACAACGAGCTGGCTGGATACCGCAACCCCCGTCTGGTGATGAGTCAGTGCTCGTCATGGCGATTGGGGCTGAGCCCTCCGCCTCCTGGGTGTCTCCGCCCGACGAGCTTCTGGATTTAGTTTGTCAAGGCGTGGGAACATCCAGATACCGTGGAACCAGTCCCTTCTCGTCCAAATAAATTTTTGTCTGCTCCCCGAGAAGGAGTTCCTTACTAAAGGCGTGGCTGTAGATGCCATGGTGGTGGCATCTGCTACACAACAGGACGTGGCAGAGGCTTCAACGTCCGTCCATCCTCTAATAAGGAGTCTAGGAGTATGGACAGGTACCGGAAGCGCACCCTGACTTCAGCGGCCTTCACTTTAAGGTCTCTGAATTATTTGGCACATTTTACCAGGCTTCAGAGGGATCTGGTCAAGGAGTTGTCAGATTCCTCTCGGTAACCTACCTGAGCAGCTAGCCCAGTCGGTTAGCTCTCAGTTGGCTATCCTTACGTCAATTTCTAACTCGTCCATGAGGCTCATTTCCTATGCGGCGAAGGGGCGGTAGAGCGGCAGGCACAGGCGTGGCTCACGAGACAAGCCTGGCTCCGCTTGTGTCAGTTTGGAGGCCTTCAAGTCTTCCTTCGCCGACGCTCCCTTTGATGGGTCCTCATTGTTTGGACCCAAGGTGAAAGACACCCTTACCCGCTGTGAGCAAGAGGGAAAAACTTTATCTGCCGTAGGAGCCCGTTATTCCACTCCCTTTCGGCCTTACCCCAAGGCTAAAGGAGGGGCGAAAATGTGGTTCCAAATCTCGCAAGTTTTTCTCCCAACAGCAGGAAGATTCCCCGTCCAGAGGCAGAGGACGGGGAAATTTTTCAGGGAGACGCCGTCCCAGAGGCGGCAGAGGGCCCCGCAATTCTGGAGACCGCGAGTCCTTTCGTGGCTCTTCAGCCTCCCACACGTCATGAGGGATTGCCCGGCTGTGCTGCTCCGGAGCCAGTCGGGTGTCGTTTTGCCAAGCACCTAAAAGCCTGGGAGTCAATCACTCAGGACAGATGGGTGCTTCGGATCATTGCCGGAGGTTACACCATCCCATTCACATACTCACCCCCACCGTCCAAAAGAATCCCGGACCCACCACCCAGTCAAAGGGAAATAGCAGCCGCAGAAGCTTTAAAGCTGCTAGAAAAGGAGTCATCCAACCGGTCCCCACAGACCAGATCGGATCAGGAAATTACTCCAGGTTCTTTTTAGTGCCAAAAAAGACAGGGGACCTGAGGCCAATATTGGATCTCAGCAGACTGAACCAATCCGTCACGAAATCCAAATTCCGAATGGTCACGTTACAATCCATTCTCCCATTGTTGGAGAAGGATGTTTGGATGTGCTCCATAGACCTCAAGGACGCCTATTATCACATACCGATACATCAGGCGTCCAGAAGGTATCTGCGCTTCAGCCTGGGAGTCAGTCATTACCAATTTTGCGCTCTGCCCTTTGGTCTCACCACAGCCCCCAGGGTGTTCACCAAGTGTTTGGCAGTAGTGACGGCTCACCTGAGAAGTCTTGGATTCCAAGTGTTTCCCTATCTCGACGACTGGCTCCTGACTGCCACCACCAGGCATCTACTAATGGACAACCTCAAAGCCACCATCTCCTGGGTGTTTCCCTGGGGATTACATTCAATTGGTCAAAGTCTGTCTTGCTGCCCTCTCAACGCATAAAGTTTATAGGAGCAGAGATAGACTCAAGATTGATGCGTCTTTCTTCCTGCCGAAAGGATCCGAACTTTACAGGGCCAAGTTCAAGCTCTGATCTCGAGATCCAAAGCCCCAGCCAGGATGGTTCTACAGGTTTTAGGCTCAATGTCTGCCACGGTTCTTTTAGTTCCTCTAGCAAGATTACACATGAGGATTCTTCAGTGGCTCTTGTCAACTCAATGGTCCTTTCAGGATCTTCCCTCAATCATCACATCATGATTACGGAAATATGCAAAGGGACCTTCGCTGGTGGCTTCAGACATCCAACTTGGATCAAGGAAAACCCTTTGTTCTCCCTCCCAGTGGTTACCCTGACGACAGATGCCTCCCAGATAGGGTGGGGGCATTGTCTGGGCAGGCTAGTTCAGGGCTCCTGGCTTCCAGACGAAGCTCTTCTCCACATCAACGTGTTGGAGATGAGGGCTGTACTTCTATCCCTACAAGCCTTACACAAGTTTCTTCCTCAGGGCACCATCGCCATCCACACAGACAACATGTCGGTGGTTTGGTATCTGAACAAACAAGGAGGGACCAGATCATACCCCCTTTGCAGAGAGGCCATGAGAGTGTGGGAATGGGCTGTAGCTACCAACCGCTTATTGGTAGCGACCCACATCCCGGGAAGTCAAATGTATTGGCAGACAAATTAAGCAGGACAATTCTCTCTCCTCACGAGTGGTCTCTAAACCACACAGTAGCAGCCCAGGTTTTCAAGAGATGGGGACGCCGTGCTGCGACCTATTTGCAACTCCACAAAACACCAAGTGCCAAAGGTTCTTCTCCTTGATTCCACATCAGGGAGTACCAGCCATGGATGCTCTAGCACAACCTTGGCCAACAGGGCTACTTTATGCCTTTCCTCCAATTCCACTTCTTCCCAAAGTTATTCAAAAAGCTTCTCAACTGGGGTCTTCAATGATTCTGATTGCCCCATATTGGCCTCGTCAGATATGGTTTCCTTACCTGAAGAAGCATGCAGTGGACGATCCGTGGACCTTAGACCTAATTCCGGACTTGCTACTCCATCAGTCGGGACATCTGCATCAATCCCTGCAATCTTTGAAATTGACAGCTTGGCTCCTCCACTTCCGACCTTAGTTAGAAGGCACACACTAGACCCGGAAGTTGTTCACATTTTATCTTCGGCCCACAAACCCACCACTAACAAATTGTACCTCAGTAAGTGGAAGAGGTTTGCTATCTGGGCTCAACTCAAGGGTTTAGACCCTATCACTGCTCCTGTCCCAGAGGTTTTGAAATTCTTAACATCCCTGTTTAATCAGGGATCTTCTGTCTCAACTATTAAAGTCCAACTAGCGGCTATCTCTAAATTCCACGAATCCATGGATCCTCCCTTGATGAGCAGCAGACTATGCAAAACTTTCATTAAAGGTGCGAGCCTATTAAGACCACCAATTTTTCATCATGCACCTCCGTGGGATCTTGATTTGGTGCTTCGCGCATTAACATCTCCCCCTTTCGAACCGGCTGCTACATGCAATTAAAATATCTGTCTTGGAAAACTGCATTCTTAGTTGCAATTACTTCTGCAAGAAGAGTTTCAGAGCTTCAAGCCCTGTCTATTAAGCCACCATACTTGATTTTCCACAAGGATAGAGTATCACTTAGGCCTAATCCATCCTTTGTCCCAAAGGTCTGTTCTAGTTTCGGTCTCCAACAATCTCTAGAGCTACCAGTTTTCTTTCCAAAATTCTCCAATGAAGCAGAATATACTCTCCATAAATTGGATGTTCACAGGCAATTACGCTTCTATTTAGACAGGACTCAGCAACTTCGTAAGTCAGACCAGTTGTTTGTGTCCTTCTCAGATAATAAATTGGGCCAAACCATCACAAAAGCTGCTATCTCAAAATGGATCAGAGATTGCATAACTAAGGCTTATTCTTCTTCGAATAAGCAACTTACAACATCTATCAAAGCTCATTCTACCAGAGCTATGGCTACTTCTATAGCTTTTCATTCTAAGCTAGCTATATCGGAAATTTGTGCTGCGGCTACTTGGTCCAACCCGCACACTTTCATTTCCCACTACAAATTGGATGTGGCATCTAAAGGACGAGCATCATTTGGTTCCACGGTACTCAGGAGTGTTTTCCAGTGAGCCACCCAGGATTCAGGTGCTAGGGACGCTGTCCCATCAGTCAGAATGTAGGCGAGATAGGATCACATAACATCTTTTAGTTATGTACTCACCATAACTTCAGATGTTTGGGATCCATCTCGCCTACATTCCTAATACCCACCCTCCTTCCCCCTGCCTTGGAGATCAGAAGAGATTGAACGGTTTTGAGTTCTACTGTTTTTATCTTGTTTCATCTGACGATGTTATATAAGCAGGGTATGTATGTGTGCATGTATGCGGACAAACTAGATCTGGGGGACTGGTAGTGGTGCATCCTGGGATATAGTAAGCTCAGCCAATAAGAGACTTCGCTCTTTGGCATAAGCGTGCCGAGTCGGAGCCGAGGGATCGGCTCCGAACCCATCAGTCAGAATGTAGGCGAGATGGATCCCAAACATCTGAAGTTATGGTGAGTACATAACTAAAAGTTTTCTCATGTCGAAGGTTTGTTTGGATTTGGAGGTGCAAAAAAATTTCAGTGAGAACAAATTAAGCACTATGATTCGTTTTAAGTGTATCTAGTAATACATTTTTATACTATTCTGGTATGTACCCCACATGTATCAAACACAATATTGTAAAGGGTCATTTAGTAAGAATTACAAGATTAACCACTGACACAGAAAGAGCATTTCATTCAGATGTTGCACGAAATTTACACATAGGGGGTATCCAAGACACATTATACATAATGTTATTGAGCAAGATCACATTGACACAGACAAGGAAAGTCTGTGATAGTAATTCTAAAGAATGGTCTTTTTCCATGCCTTTTTTTACTTCTTTGGATAGTGCATCTATTAAAATGGCAGTACATAACAACTGGAGAATATTAGAAGCCAGTGAAGAAGTAAAAAAAAAATTGTAGGAGATGGACCATTCATCAAAAATAAGGCAAAACATATAAAATTTATTTGGAAAAAGTGACAAGTGAACATCATGAAGTGGCAAAAAGAGGAACTTATAAGTGTCACGATTGTGCCCAGTGTAGAAATCAGCAAAAGCTCTTGTTTTATTGATGCAAGAATGGAGAAGACCTATCCAGTACCAGGGCAATTTTACATGTAGTGCCAAGTATGTGGTATATCTGGCAAGGTGCTGCACCTGTGAAGCGCTTTATGTAGGAAAAAACTAATAGTTAAAAAAATTTTTTTTTTTTGCTGTGTGGAGGAAGTGATCTTCACTTACTGAATTGTTATACACTTAGTTCACTTAAAAATAGAACTGTAAAATACGACTGTAAAATACATGCTGCAAAATTATCAAATAGAAAATAGGTAGTCCACAGTTGAGTTAAAAATGGAATATCCTTTATTGAAACACACAAACAAGCGATCCTAGTTGAGTATAATGAAAAGCATCAAAGACATTCCTTATTTATATATAATCATGTTGATGTTCTTCGTGTTTCACTTTTGCAGTCATCAGATTTGGGTTATCTGCCTGCAGGTAGCCCTCAGTCGGCCTGAATACCAGAGTCTTGGGATTTCTGCGTCGGATGCTGTCGCTTCTTCCATGACGTCAGGTTGTCATGAGTATAAAACATGCAGCCGACACCATTACATCAGCTTTTCTTGCCGTGCAGTGTCTGAAGCAGAAGTAGCATGTAACATAGGGTCATCAAAAATGATTAATTTACAAATGAGCCATTTAAAGTATGTCCTTTATAACACTGTTAGTCTGCCTAAAAGGAAAAAGTGTAGCAAAAGTGTTCAGTTTAAAATCTAAAAGAATTTACTAGTGAAAATATGCTATGAAAACTAGAAATAAGGAAAATGCTTTAGCAAAACATTGAGGGGTGTTTAAAAAAAATTCTTTAGTGTCATTGACTGTTTCTCCGTATGATTTTAATGGAAACTGAGAGAATGAGTTAGAATATAGACAGCTGAAATGGCAAGTTTAGGTTTTATGCCTACAGTCCACCAGGATTAAACAGCAGTGTAAAATATAATGTCATTTTAACTGGAAATCAGAACAGTAAAAAACGTAAATAGATTAGTTTCACAGTGTGTTTATCCAAGTACTTATTTCTCTTTGTGAATTTTAGTAATTTTTGGAATAATTGATTATGTTTGAATCATGTGAGTGATTGAAGGGTATTTAAGTTATTAGTTGTGTAAGTTTTTGATGTGAGAAAGGCCAACATGACCAAAAGAGCTCAACTTTGTTATTAAACATTCGTGGATACATTTTCTGACAATTGGTGGTTATTTTTTGATTTGATGTATTTTTACCATCATCTTAGGACTTTTATCATTTTTGCCCAGTTTGGCTTGTGCCTCTTTGAAAGTATTTCTTCCAGCCATTTCCACATGCATATGCATGAAAATATCCCTGTGATCTCACTACCTTCAATTATGCAGTTCCTTAAAGGAGACTGTTACACACAAGACCTTCAGGAAAAACGGTCATCTATGGGACTTGAAGTTTGGTATAGAAAACTGACCCATGTTCTTTAATCTGCATGTCTTGCAGTTTTCAAATTCCTGATTTGGAAGAAGTCTTTGTTAGCAGGCACATCAGCCAGAAGGATCTGAGTCATAGGCATGGATGTGCAAATAACTTTTCATGATATTCCACTGTGTCTGGCCTGACTTATGGAGAATTCCTTTATGCCAAAGGTGGTCACTGAACTTTCTGAACCAAGCTGTGCAGTTCACTATTGCTAACCCATACTATAAACAGGGAGGGGAATGCTTCACTCCCTGAATGTGAATAAGTAGCTAGTGTGTACTACCCAGATAAAACAAAAACATGGGTGTTTCATGTAAGCTGGTTTTTGCCATTCTCAACTAACAATGAAGGGAAATGAGTGTTTTAGGTAGACAGTTTCCAAGTGAAGGTATTGCACATCTTAATACTCTCACAGCAAAACTACAGGTAGACATGAGACCCCGTTCAGTAAGGGCTACTGACTTTTTTAAATGGGCAAGTTGCCAGTGTGTTCTGATAGCAGCAGTGTGGTACTCACTGTACACATTGTGTGAAAAAATGTAGCCTGAACGTGATCTCCATGAATAGAACAGCCTTTGCCACTGCCATCTTGCAGGGCCCCTTCTTCAGTTCACTTCTAGACACTAACCAATCAGTCCATTAGTTTATAGATCTCAGAATCTCCCCATTGGTTGCGTCTGTCTATAGCAGTGCACAATGTGAAGAAACCTTTTACTTCTGTGTTAAGAACTTGCCCACCTTATTAGCTGTTAAAGCAGGATCACTTCCACAGTAGTATTTCACACCCACATTCCCCTATTTCTGGTTTGGGCATCCCATTGCAAGAGTGGGTACTAGTCCACCCCCACAACACCTTCAAGTTCATACTAAATGCCTCAACAAAGGGCCTGATGCCGCCATGGGTCTGAAGATCTGTTGGAGAGACCGGGCTTGAGACCTTCTTGCAGCTGTGGCAAAGGGATCTGACAAGTGGATTTGTAATATGACAGATGGCCTTTTATTGAATACCAGGGGAGAACTCCCTACATGTACTGTTTGGGGCTAGAAGGGCCTAAAGATGGTGCAAGTCATTATTTATCTTTATACAGGGAGCATGCTGTTGTCCTTGGGAATTGGACATGCACCTGGCCAGGAGGGGTAGTGGTGCAGAACTCTGTCAGTGGTTCAGAAATGGTGCATCTATGCAGAAATAAACCGTGCACTTGCCCTTGATGCAGCCCAAGAATAAGGACTGCAACAGTGAAACTACTCAAGGTATTTATACTTCTGGTAAGTTCCAACACAACTGTAATTTCCTAAAATAATTTATTTTTCATTAAGTATTTAGTTATCTTTTCCCTTGGTCCTGCTGTGGACAAACTTGTGTAGATTTTGTACTTGCAGTTGATTAAAAGACCACCTCAGAATGTTGAAGCATTAGACTCTGAATGTTACATCTTTAGAGTGCTTTTTATATGTCTTGCAGGTTTACTTTCCATTGACTTTATTTTCACTTGTACATTTAGTGGTGTTGATTTTCCCAGTATGTATGCATGCACACCCGTATGCTTGATAGCTTGGTTTATACAGTATAACAATTGTCTGTGTAGTAGCACAGTTTCCTGAAAACAGGATTTTACGTGACCATTAAACTTTTAAGTGTAAATGTGAATTGTGTGGTGTATTGAAAAAGCATCTTGTGCCTTGTCTTTGCATTTGAGCACATTTTCTGTCTTTTTTATTTAGATTGTCATATAATAGTTTAAAATGTGAAACCAGATGCATATTGGACGAGTTTAAAGTTTGAGACCATTTTTTTTCTCATCCCCTTCTGTAGAAAAAATTGGAAAACCTCAAAAGCTTAGACCTTTTCAACTGTGAGGTAACAAACTTGAATGACTACAGAGAAAATGTATTCAAGCTTCTGCCACAGCTTACATACCTCGATGGCTATGATAGAGAAGATAAAGAAGCCCCAGATTCAGATGCAGAAGCATATGTAGAAGGGCTGGAAGATGACGATGAAGATGATGATGGTATGACAAATTTTAAGTGATTAGAAGACTGAGTCAGTCATATCATTGCCTTTTGTATGACAGATTTTCCATGTCTGATCAATAAAACTCTTAAATGTTGAAAGTTGTCCTAAAGTGTAAGATGTTTGAATGTTTGTGTGCTCAAGAAAAGCAAAAATAGTTAACACTAAGCTGAATTTTCTGTCCACACAGGTCCATATTTATAGAATTATGCCCTACACTAGGGCTGCCAGAGCAGGATGTGTCACTTCATGATAATCTTTCCTTTTGCCATGTGTGCCATTGAGTACTTGATACTCAGTGACAGTAATAGGAAACTAGACAACCTTCTGTTTCTTTGTCATACATCATGGTTATTAGTGGAGCAATGTGTTACCTGCAGTGACTTGTCTTCTGTCAGAATTCCACATTAGAAGGAAAAAGTCATGCATCATCTTCCTGTAAATGTTTGGGGCAGTCTTCAGGTTAGAGTTGCTTCTCTTTTTTGTCATTTCTAAAATATATGGCGATGCTTTATCAGCTTCCAAGTCCGTTATCTTTGGAGGTACTGTAGGCCTAAAAGATTGTCTCTCCTTGCATTTTTAGCTTTACGATTACTGCTGACCTTGAAGCTGCTGTCTTTGCTCAGATTGGTCAGTGTTACTGCCTTGCTTTACAAAGGTTGATGGACATCATAATTGAATATCTGTTGCAGTAGCCTAAGATTTGTATGTTTATATGACAGCTAGTATTCAAAGCTTTATGCTGCCTTCTATGTTACCTAACCAGTGAGAGGGTCTCAAGGAGAGTCGTATAGAGTCAATGTTTAGGGTGTAAAATCTTCAAAACTTTTTTTGACATTGAAATGTTCACCTCTTGCTGGCTTCAAGAGATTGACATTTGACCAGTGCCTCATAAATGCCAGGCAGATAAGTACCCTTCTGTGGAAAACCTTTCACAAAACCTTTTTATTTTGAGACTGTTTTTATGGAAAGTGCTTGTTTTGTCTAGGACTTGTGAATTCATGGACTGTCTTAAGACAGTTTTGTCAGAAGACTTGTTTCTCATTTCATGTTTTGTTTAAAGAAAACTTGTTTTTCTCAAATACTTTTTCTAAGTTCTTAATTTTTTTGTAGACGGGGCTGAAACAAGTGATTTGATGTAAATTTTCATTCTATCCTCAGCTGTTCAGTTAGTGTCCGATCTCACTCGGCTGTTACTTTAGCTCGTGGCTACCAAAAAGCTCTAGAGTTTCTTCCTTACCCATAATGCACCAACCCCTAACATACCTCAGATCTCATTGCCGCTTTTCACGAAAAGACAACTTGGTTCTGACTTTTGCCTTGGGGCGATTGCTTTTGGGACAGAGGGAAGCAACGGTCCAGAAGCTTGCCTTCTCTGATCCGTTGTCTTTCTTCTCCTCTGAGCAGTCTGCATTTGAGGTAGTGAAGAGTGTTTTCTGCTCCAGCAGGACAGACTGATCCAACCCCCTCAGGTTTCCCATCTGGTTCCCAGATGTCTCTGTGCTTAGAGCCACATCATTCTGTGCCACAGGTGCAGCCAACCCGAGGCCCCCAGACCACCAAGCAGGGTTTTATAATCTCTTCCAATGCTTCAACAGAGCATCCCACCGCGGAAGTCCCTTGGAAGAGGAAGTGCAGGAGGAACTTGGACTCCTCGCAAGAGTCTGTCATTGAGAATACTGATTTTGATGAAGAAGGATCTCCATGATCATCTCTGGAAGACGTCTCATTTGGAGACATTCTTGAGATCCATAAGCAGAGAAGTGTTTGGTCCTCCAGCATCCCTTCACCAGAGGAATCTGTATAAGTCCTATTCATACGCTGCAGTATGCATAACATGAGGGAGTCCACCTCAGGTAGACTTGTACATCCGGCCATTGTACCAAAGTTAAACTGCTCCTGTGAAGGTTTGTGCGACGAGCTGCGTCACACAGTGTATGTCTGCCATAAGTGGCCATCTGGTATAAAGTGGATGTCAGCATGCACCTCAGAACTCCATTCAGAACCTCAGAACTTTTCTGCCACCGGTTTGTGACTGCCAGCTCCAGTCGTCAGTTGCTTCAGAAAGTGATGATTGTGCTTCAGATAAGTACCCCATAGGGGGGTTTTTGTCGTCTTCCTTGCTACTGTGTTTATTTTTTGTGAGTTAATGTCAGGTAGGAAGGGCAAGTGTCAGTGTGGAAGGCAGATTCCAGATAAGAGACACTCACAAGCTCTGTTTATTTTGCTTAAGCCCAGAGCAAGACCGTATGTTCTGTGACATTTATAAGGCCTTCATCCCAAAGACCCTTAGGAGCTATCTCTCTTCCCTTAGGCTGTATTTGGAAAATCAGTGTCTTAAATGCCTTGCTCGGGATATGGACCTGAGGTGACCCCTTCAGAAGAGCCTCAAACCAAAAAGGCCAAAAAGTCTCGGCCTGAACCATTGGCTGCTCCCTCTGTTCTGGGCGTTCCTCCCAAGGCTGATGAAGGCCTGAAGGCCACATCAGAAACTACGGAGTTTCCTTTGGGTACCCAGGGAGAAGCCTGTTAGCACATCCCAGAGTGAATTGCAGGTGTCAGACTCAGCCACCGGGGGGGAGAGACCATTGCTCATATCCGAAGTTCCACGTGGGGTAGCTCAGATACTAGTAGAGGAAGACGTTCCCTCAGACGTTGTCTAGTGCCATCCAATGTCCAGACCTCCGGCATTCCGGCGTATGTCGGAGGGGCCCAAAAAGAAGAAACAGAAGACAAAGCATATTTCTTCACCCCAGCCAACTTTGTCCTCTGTATCTCCTGACTGGGAAGCCTTTATTCAATGCTGCCTCAGTGCATTCATGGCTTTGTGACGGCCTCAGTCTTCTGTCCAAGCCCCTCTTCCCCCCACTCCTGGGAAAAGACCTGTACAAGAGCTTTCTTCAGAGGAAGAAGGCAGTCCTTGGGGGATGAGTCTTTAGCTTACTCTTCACAACTGGCTTCTCCTCTGGCGTATGCTTCCCCAAAGCAGGAGTCCAATGGCAGAGATTCCACCTAGGGAGGATATCACATTTGGGGAGACTATTGTGCAGATGAAGGATTTCTTTAAATGGGAATGCTATCAGGTCTCTGATACCCAAAAGAGGTATTATGACCTCTTGCAAGTGGAGTCCCCAAATTCCTCTGCCATTCTCCCTGTACTCCCAGCTTTTTTTTTAATGCTTTGCTGCTGCCTCTTCATCTCCAGACACCCAACCTCCGGCCCCTAAGTGCCCTGATAAAGTACTTGAGGACGCAAAGTTTCTCTTCAAGGCCCCTTCAGCTGATCCGTATACTATTTCTGTAGCTGCAGATAAGACTTCCAAGTTGCTACCCCCTCCACATCTGTACTCCCCTCTGATAAAGAAAGTAAATTTATGGAGAAGTTGGGCAAAAAAAAAGTGTACACATTAGCCACTCTGGCTTCTAGAGCCATAAATTACCAAATCCATATGGGAAAATACTCTCTGGTTCTCATGGCTGATGCTTCCAAACTCATTTCAGAACTCTCACTTATCCCTAGTAAGGCTAAAATATCTATCTAGCATTCTAAAGTCCTGTAACCAGGTCACTAGGTACTCGCGTTTAGGCTGTGGGGGCCTCAGCCAGGGAAATAACATCCGGATCTTGTCTTAAGGAGGCATTCTTTGCTTAGGTTGCAGACCCTCCCAGATAATATTAAAGCCAAGCTTATTGACTCCCCTTTAGACAACAAGGCCCTCCTTGGCTCTGCAGCTACAGAGCTTTTCAAAGCCCACCAGGTATAGGGGAAAGAGTCACAAGATCTTAAACACATTTTTGTTTCTCCTATTCCCCGCTTCCAGAGGAATTATCCAGCTAGGACTTCTTTTGTGAGAAAGGCCTCTAAGGACTACACTCCCTGGGGGAAAAGGCCTCTAAGGACTACACTCCCTGGGGGAAAAGGATCCCAGAAAGCAGGCTCCTGCCAGATCTTCCCCTTCCACTCCTTTTCAAAAACAGTTCTTTCAGGCAAAGCCTGGTAGCTTGTGACTACCAGGCCCTAAATCCCAATACTCCACTTTCTCTTCACCTATCCCTATCCTTCCCAGCTTGGAAACTGATAACCCAGGACTCTTATGTCCTTTCAGTTATCAAACATGGTTATTTCATGGTTTGGGAATCCCTGCCAACCTTTCAAGGTATCCCCCCAACCTCCTCTGGGCCAAATGGCTCTCTTCCCTCTTGTCCTGCAATCCTTGCTTTCCCAGGGTACCATCCAGGAGGTGCCCTCAAAATCAATGGGAAAAGGGTTCTATTCAAGAATGTTTCTGGTCCCCAGGAAAGAAGGTCCCTGGAGGTCTGTTAGATTTGAATCATCTGAACACCTTTCTGTAGGTTCCTTCCTTTCGCATGCAAACTCTTCCCACTCTCCTTCCCCTTATTCTACCTCAGGCATACATGGTGTCTTTAGGCATAAAAGATGCATGTCTCCACATTCCTATTCATCCCCTTGTCAGGAAATTCCTGTGGATTCCTCATTTTCAGATGTTTTTCGTGTTTCACTGTTGCAGTCATTACATTTGGGCAATCTGCTGGCAGGTTGCCCTCAGTCGGTCTGATTGACAACGTCTTGGGTCCTGTGTCGGTTGCTGTCCCTTCTTCCATGACGTCAGGTCGTCAGGGGTATAAAACCTGCAGCCGACGCCATTACATCAGTCTTTCTTGCCTCGCAGTGCCCAAAGCAGAAGCAGTTCGCAAGTGCCGGTCGGCCGACTCCTGAAATTTTCGTTTTCGAGTTTCATAACTGAAGTCTTCAACTAAAAGCTAAGTACCCCATTGGAGAAACTTTTTCTTGCTCCTTACTGATGTCAGTAAAAGTTAATAATTGCATTACTTGTGGGAAGCAAATACCTCATAAGGATTTTCATTTGCACTGTATTCCTTACCTAGGCCCTGACCACAATGTACCTTGCTGTCAGTTTTGTGTTAAATTTAATCAACGTATGATTAAACGTCGGTATATTTTTGCTTCTAAATATTTTGGCTCAAGATTTAATTATCTAGAAATGTCGTCTGTTAGCAATCCGACTACTGGAATACCTAAGAAATGCAAAGAAACAGTCGCGGTCCAAAACTGACTACGACGCTTCTAAGCCAGTCGCCAATTCGCTGGTACTGAGTGAGGTGCTTTTGCAGCCCCTGATACCTGCTACTTCTGATTCGCAGGCCTCTACTGAGACCCATTCGGAATCTGGTATGCCGCGAGATGCTTCAGTTATGGAACCCGCGGATGTCTCTACCTTAGATGGGTCCAGAGCCGCTGTGCAGGCACTGGCTTCTGAGGGTGTTTTCAGGCCTACAGATTTGTATTAGACCGACGCCATCTTCAAAACTAAGGTCAAAATCTAAATCTATGTCTAAAAAACGATGCCTGGGCCACATGTGCAGGCCCTTATGCCTAAAAAGCAAATTATCAAAATGGTTCAAGATTTAATTACTCTGATCAGGAGTAGCCAACCCCCTCCTCCTAAGAGGCCTAGGCAAGACCTTGATTATGAATCTTCTGAACAGGATTCTGTTTCTTCTGACTCTTCTAATGAACAGGATTTGTCTATTCCTACTTATGAGGACTCTGATGCAGAAGATTCCATTCCTTCTGCTTCTCCCCCTGAGGATTTTTTCTTTTGGGGAAACTTTACATACCTTGAGGGAACATTTCCACTGGGAAAGTCAGGATTTCTCTGAATCTAAAAAGAGACTTGGGGATTTTCTCCTTCTTCCTTGCATAGGCCTTTGGCTATACCTCCTGTTCTAGACATTGTTGATGTTTTTTCAGTATCTAGTATGGCTCCTGATTCTCTGCCTCCGGCTCCTTGTAAGCTAGACAGATACTACAGGGTTCCTAACTCTGATCCTGAAACCATTTCTCGGGGTCCCAAGGGCATTAAGGCCTCTACTGCTAAAAATCCTACCCCTTCCGATAGAGATTCCAGGGTGCCTGATAGATGGGGTAAGAAGGTTTACACTTCTGCAGCCTTAGCAATCAGGGCTTTAAACTGTCAATTTCATATGCTTAAATATCAACAGCATATCATGGGACTACTTAAACAGAAAATTATGTTAATCTCTGACTGTGTGGAAAATAGATTTACAGGATTTATTGCATTCAGCTGAACAAGTTGGAAAACATACTTTGCAATGTGGTTTTGATTCCTTAGAGGCCTCTTGTAGGGCTGCTGTAACTGGGTCTGTGCTAAGAAGGCATGCTTGGCTCAAAGTGCAAACTCTGACCATGTTAAAGCAAAATTGTTGGATGCTCCTTTACAACAGGACCGTATCTTTGGTAATAAGGCTGAAGACGTGTTTAAAAAGATGGAAGATAAAGCTAAATCTGTGCAAACTGTGAAAGATTTCTTACAAGTGCAACCTCCAAGATTTAGTAAGCACTGGCCTACTAAGAACTGGTCCTTTCCAGTCCCTTCGAGAGCCGCTCAAGTCAAATACAGACATTCCAAAGGCTCCAGGTTTCAGTCACAAGGAACTTTTAGAACAAAACAATAGGGTGCCTCCACCTCTAAATCTGAAAACAACAAGGCACCTCCCTATGATCAACAGTCTCAATGACTTCCCTCTACAATCACCAAGCACTTAACCTTTTAGCCACCCCTTTGGGGGAAAACTGACACTTCATGACACGAAATTGGCAACTTATTACCCAGGACAAATGGGTTTTAAATATAGTATCTCACGGATACAGATTTCATTTCCACACATTGCCAATCCCAAAGGAATGGCCAGACCTGCCCCCAAATCAGTGGGCAGAGGCCCAGAAACACGTTCTGTCCCCCATGAACATGGGGGCTATTCAACCAGTACCAGAAGAGGAAAAGGGACAAGGTTTTTATTAAAGACTTTTTCTGGTATCCAGAAAAGACAAATCATGGCGTCCAAGTCCAATACTGGACTTCTCCACTTTAAACACATTTCTGGACATTCCAAAATTCAATATGCTGACTCTTCAGCAGATGTTCATCGTGTCACACTGCTGCAGTCATTACACTTGGATTATCCTGCCGTCATGCGGTTCTCCAGTCGGCCTGAGTTCCAAAGTCTTGGTCCGGCATCGGTTGCTGTCGCTTCTTCCCTGACGTCAGTGCGCCGGGGGGATAGAAGATGCAGCCGACGCCATTTTCTTCAGTCTTTCTTGCCGCACGGTGCCCGAAGCAGAAGCAGTTTGCCAGTGCCGGTCGGCCGACTCCTGAGATTTTCATTCCGAATCCAGAACCGAAGTCTTCTAAATTGCTAAGTACCCCGTTGGGGAAACTTTCTTGCCTCAGACCGATGTCAGTAAAAGTTAATAATTAGTAAAATGAAATAAACAGTTCACGGAGCTAACAGGGCAAATAAATCTTTTGTCACAGCTGCAACTGCATATGACAATCCATAGAAATGAAGTCCAGTTCTGTTTCTGTATAAAAAAACTCAGGTTTATTCATCGATGGTAAGCGCTTTCACTTAGGAGCTTCTTCAGACCAAGTAAGCCATAAGAACAAGGAACACATGTATATTATAGGCACAACCATATCAATCATTCGATTAACTAATATTAAAGCTACAGACCAAGCACAAACCTATAACTTAAATGCCTGTATGCACTTAAAATATATTTCAAAACAAAAGCCTAATATAATAATTTAATATCTAACATCGACATAGCATAGCGCAAAATGTATAAATACATAACTTACATGTTAAAACAACATACAAACCCCAATGTTTATTTATGTAACCTCCTCCTTTTCAAAACAGGTCTAATTGATGCTCTCTCATTTAAGCCCTTACCCCGATCTGTTTTCAAAATGATGATCCAACATGTTTCTCTGTACTCTGTATATGTTCTAATGTCTCCCTCCCTGACACTCAACCCTTTGCTTCTATAACCCTAAATCTAAAAGTGTGTTGCACTCCCTCTTCCATGACATGTTTAGACAGGGCATTATTAGGAGACTTCTTTTTTATTTTTTATATTATACAAATGTTCTGTCATTCTATTACGTAGTACTCTATTGGTTTTTCCTACATAAAAAAACCCACATGATTCACACTCAGCTAAATAAAGTTAATAATTGTATTTCTTGTGGGAAGCAAATACCTCATAAGGATTTCCACTCCTACTGTATCCCATGCCTAGGTGTAGACCACAACGTCACTGGTTGTCGGTTTTGTGCTAGGTTTAACAAGCGCACTATTAAACGTCTGTTTGATTTTGCCCAACATTATTTTGGCAGAAAATTTAATTACACCATGCCGTCGGAACTTCCGACGACCGGAATTCATAAAAAGCGCAAGGACAGGCATCCGAGGCCCAAAACTGATGACGAGGCCTCTTCTAGGCCTCTCCGGTTTTCAGCGAAGCACCTACGCAGCCCCTGACGACCGCTTCAATAGAACCACAGACCGCCTCCGACTCCCACGTGGAGCTGGCTGGGCTTTCGGACGGTCTTGGTATTCAGATTACCGAACTTAATCCTACAGAGGGAACCGAAGTAGCTAAACAAATCCACAGCTTCAGAGGGTGTTTTCAGACCTATCCAGTTAACCATTAAACCCTCTGTTAAGTCTAAGCCTCCCTTAAAAGCAAAGAAACAGACACAGCAATCTCCAGGGCAGGCTTCCATGCCTAAGAAACAAATGCTAAAAATGGCCGAAGACCTAATCACCCTGATCAGAGGGTCCCACCCCCCTCCAGATAAAAGGCCCAGACAAGATGCAGACTATGAATCTTCAGACCAGGTGTCCATTTCCTCTGACTCATCCTCAGACCTATGGTATTCCTTACCACCCTTATGAGGATTCTGATGCTGTGGAATCTATTCCATTCCATCAGCCTGTCCGCCTGAGAACTACTCCTTTGGGGAGACCTTACATATACCATGAGGGAGCATTTCCACTGGGAAGGCCAGGATTACTCAGAATCCAAGAAAAGGCTCAGAGACTTCCTTTTATTGCCTCAACACAGACCCCTTGCTATTCCGCCAGTGTTAGATATTGTGGAAGATGTATACACTGAATCCAGCTTAAACCCTGACTCCTTACCCCCAGCCCCAGTTAAGCCGGATAGATATTACAGAGTCCCTGACTCTCACAATTTTCTGTACAAAAGCCCTGTTGCTGACCCTGAAACTATTTCTCAGGGACCCAAAGGGATTAAGGCCTCATCAGCTAAGAGCCCAGTCCCCTCTGACAGAGATTCCAGAACATTAGACAGATGGGGCAAGAAAGTTTATACATCTGCAACTTTAGCCATGAGAGCCTTGAATTGCCAGTTTCACATGCTAAAATATCAGCAGTTTTTAATGTCTCAGTTTAAACAAAAGATGCTTCCAGATTCAGATCCTCCTAATTTGAAAGAAATGCAGGATTTATTGCATGCAACTGAACAAGTGGGAAAACATACTTTGCAATGTGGTTTTGATTCCTTAGAGGCCTCCTGTAGAGCAGCAGTTACAGGCTCTGTCATTATAAGGCATGCTTGGTTAAAAGAACATACGCTACCAGATCATGTTAAGGCCAAATTATTGGATGCACCTTTGCAGCGGGATGTGTTGTTTGGAGTTAAGGCAGAGGAGGTATTAAAAAGATGGAGGATAAGGCAAAATCTATGCAAACGGTCAAAGATTTTTTACAGGTTCAACCTCCTCGTTTTAGCAGAAATTGGCCAACAAAAAATTGGTCCTTTCCAGTCACAGACAGACCTCAAAGGGGCAGATATAGACATCCAAGAGGTAGAGGTCAGACAAGGCCCTTGGAGACCTCGACAATGGGGTACACCAGGCCAGAAAGAAGGGAAGACAGGCCTCAACCTTATAAAAAACAGTCTCAATGACTTCCCACGACAGCTGCCAAACTCCTCTCTCTTGGCAGCCCCCTTAGGAGGAAAACTGGCTCTTTTCTATCACAATTGGCATTGCATCACCAAAGACAAATGGGTTCTCAACATCATATCTCAAGGTTACAGGTTCCACTTCCACACTCTTCCAAGGTTAAAAGGAATGCCAAATCTGCCACCAAATCAATGGGCAGAGGCTCAAAAACAAATTACAGCACTCATGGACATGAGAGCTATTCAAAAGGTACCACCACAAGAGCAAGGACAAGGATTTTACTCCAGACTCTTTCTGGTTTCCAGAAAGGACAAAGCCTGGAGACCCATTCTGGACCTTTCTTCTCTGAACACTTACCTGGATATTCCAAAATTCAGAATGTTGACACTACAGCAGCTTCTTCCCATGCTGGGCAAGAAAGCTTGGCTTGTGACTTTGGACCTCAAAGAGGCATACCTGCATGTCCCTATCAGACAAAACTGAAGAAGATACCTCGGATTTCTAGCAGGTTCAATGCACCATCAATTCTCTGCACTGCCCTTTGGCTTATCTACTGCGCCCAGGGTCTTCACAAAGTGCCTGGCACCAGTAATTGCATTTTGCAGGCAAAAAGGAATCCAAATTTACCCATACCTGGACGACTGCCTAATCCAAGCAGAGAGCAAGGACATTCTTCAAAAGCATCTGGCGTACGTAAAAAAGTTATTAAGTTGCCTGGGGTACACAGTAAATGAAAAGAAATCAAAACTAGTGCCCTCACAACAGATAATATTGCTGGGTGCCAGCTTAAACACAACGGCCCACATGGCTTGTCTCAAGCCAGACAAGCAAGGACAACTGACTCAGTATTTTCATTTAATGGCAACAAAGACCCAACTCCCTGCAAGAAAAATTCTGCAGGCTTTGGGCTACATGGCATCTTGCATGCTACTAATTCCATATTCCAGACTGCATATGAGGAAACTACAATGGTACCTAAAGAGAGTATGGTCTCAACACTGTCAAAATTTGGAAACCGTTATACCACTAATTCTTTGCCTTCAACAGAAGTTTCAATGGTGGGCTCAAGCTTGTCACCTCAACAAGAGACAGCCTTTTACTCAACCCACAGCCAGGCAGACACTGACAACAGATGCATCGGATTACGCCTCGGGAGCACACATGGCAGGAAAATGTATTCAGGGCGAGTGGCCCGCAGAACAAAGACATCTCCACATTAATCAAAAAGAGATGCTAGCTGTACAAAATGCAATGATATCTTTCAAGGACCTGCTACATCCAGGACAACTACTACTAAAGACCGACAACGCCACAGTTATGTGGTACATAAACAAGCAACGGGGCACACACTCCTACCCCCTCTGCAAACAAGCCATGACCTTGTGGAACACAGCTTTAAACTACCAAGTTCATCTGCAGGCACAATTCCTGCCAGGAGAGAAAAACACACTGGCAGACCTAAGCAGAAACATCATGGATCTTCACGAATGGCAATTGAGTCCACAAATATTCAGAATGATAGCACAAAAATGGGGGAAACCAGACCTAGATCTGTTTGCATCCCCAATGAACTGCCAATTACAGAAATTCTGCACAAGAAGCTACCATCCACAAGCATGGAAAGTGGATGCCTTCTCATTCAGCTGGAAAAAACTACAAGTATATGCTTTCCCTCCTTTACCTCTCCTTCCAAAGGTACTCATAAAAGTCAGGCAGGAAGAGACAAAGATGATCCTGATTGCACCAGACTGGCCACGCCAGCACTGGTACCCAATCGTAAAGAACTTGGCACAAGAACCACCCTGGATTTTGCCTCAAATCCCACAACTGTTGACACAACACAACAATCCGATACTTCACAGCCAGCTAAAGACCTTAAATCTAGCTGCATGGAAAACTCCTTAACCAAGCAAGCATTGCCCCTCTCCAAAGCTGTTATGGATGTCATTCTGGAGGCCAGAAGGCCTAGCACCAGGAAAGCTTACTCTGATAAATGGAAGAGATTCTGTGCCTGGAACCAAGCACACAGCCTTGACCCTCTTGTCCCAAACATTCCTCAGATACTTCAATACTTAACTGAGATGCTGGACAAGGGCCTCTCCTTCTCATCCATCAAGATTCATGCCTCAGCCATTTCTGCTCATTACAGCACGGATCCACCAATTTTTTTCAAATCCTTTGCTCAACCAGTACCTCAGAGAGGTTAAAAACATGAGACCACCCCGTAGAGCACCTACACCAACTTGGGACCTCAACTTTGTTTTGGAAAAATTAACTTTACCTCCTTATGAGCCAGCTAACACAGCAGAATTAAAATACATCTCTTGGAAAACTGCTCTGCTCCTGGCAATAACATCTGCAAGAAGAGTTTCAGAATTACAGGCACTAATGGCAGTGGAACCTTTCCACATCTTCCACCAGGACAGAGTGTCCTTAAGAACTAACCCTGCATTTATGCCAAAGGTAGTATCAAGTGTGGCTCTAAACCAAACTATTCACTTGCCAACTTTTTATCCAAAACCACAGAACAAAGGGGAGAGACTACTACATTCCTTGGACATTCACAGACGCTTCTACTTGGACAAAACCAAAGCTTTCAGAAAATCTGAGCAGTTATTGGTAGCACGCTGCAGGAGCACAGGAAAAGCCATTTCAAAGCAGACTATTTCAAAATGGATAGCTCACTGTATACGTTTTTGCTTTACCCACCATGGGAAACCTGTACCTAGCAGCATTAGATCTCACTCCACCAGGGCAACAGCCAAATCAACTGCCTACCTCAGAGGAGTGCCTACCAAGGATATTTTAGAAGCAGCAACATGGAGTTCTGTGCATACCTTCACCAAACATTACCATTTGCCTTTATATTCCAAATCCAGAGCTGGCTTTGCCACTGCTGTGCTGCAGGGCCTTATAGCCACCCCTAATGCCTTATAGATCCATCCTCCCTACCTCAACTTTGGGATTCCACCCAAGTGTAATGACTGCAGCAGTGTCACACGATTACCAGTAGATGACCTAGGTACGTTCCAGAAAGTAAGAGGGGAAGGAGGGAGGGTAACCTGGACTGCAGCAGTGTCTACACTCGAACATCTACATTTATGGTAGGTACAAAACTGTACTATGTTCATCATGCGACACTGCTGCAGTCATTACACTTGGGTGGAATCCCAAAGTTGAGGTAGGGAGGATGGATCTATAAGGCATTAGGGGTGGCTATAAGGCCCTGCAGCACAGCAGTGGCAAAGCCAGCTCTGGATTTGGAATATAAAGGCAAATGGTAATGTTTGGTGAAGGTATGCACAGAACTCCATGTTGCTGCTTCTAAAATATCCTTGGTAGGCACTCCTCTGAGATAGGCAGTTGATTTGGCTGTTGCCCTGGTGGAGTGACATCTAATGCTGCTAGGTACAGGTTTCCCATGGTGGGTAAAGCAAAAACGTATACAGTGAGCTATCCATTTTGAAATAGTCTGCTTTGAAATGGCTTTTCCCTGTGCTCCTGCAGCGTATGCTACCAATAATTGCTCAGATTTTCTGAAAGCTTTGGTTTTGTCCAAGTAGAAGCATAACTGTCTGTGAATGTCCAAGGAATGTAGTAGTCTCTCCCCTTTGTTCTGTGGTTTTGGATAAAAAGTTGGCAAGTGAATAGTTTGGTTTAGAGCCACACTTGATACTACCTTTGGCATAAATGCAGGGTTAGTTCTTAAGGACACTCTGTCCTGGTGGAAGATGTGGAAAGGTTCCACTGCCATTAGTGCCTGTAATTCTGAAACTCTTCTTGCAGATGTTATTGCCAGGAGCAGAGCAGTTTTCCAAGAGATGTATTTTAATTCTGCTGTGTTAGCTGGCTCAAAAGGAGGTAAAGTTAATTTTTCCAAAACAAAGTTGAGGTCCCAAGTTGGTGTAGGTGCTCTACGGGGTGGTCTCATGTTTTTAACCCCTCTGAGGTACTGTTTGAGCAAAGGATTTGAAAAAATTGGTGGATCCGTGTTGTAATGAGCAGAAATTGCTGAGGCATGAATCTTGATGGATGAGAAGGAGAGGCCCTTGTCCAGCATCTCAGTTAAGTATTGAAGTATCTGAGGAATGTTTGGGACAAGAGGGTCAAGGCTGTGTGCTTGATTCCAGGCACAGAATCTCTTCCATTTATCAGAGTAGGTTTTCCTGGTGCTAGGCCTTCTGGCCTCCAGAATGACATCCATAACAGCTTTGGAGAGGGGCAATGCTTGCTTGGTTAAGGAGTTTTCCATGCAGCTAGATTTAAGGTCTTTAGCTGGCTGTGAAGTATCGGATTGTTGTGTTGTGTCAACAGTTGTGGGATTTGAGGCAAAATCCAGGGTGGTTCTTGTGCCAAGTTCTTTACGATTGGGTACCAGTGCTGGCATGGCCAGTCTGGTGCAATCAGGATCATCTTTGTCTCTTCCTGCCTGACTTTTATGAGTACCTTTGGAAGGAGAGGTAAAGGAGGGAAAGGCATATACTTGTAGTTTTTTCCAGCTGAATGAGAAGGCATCCACTTTCCATGCTTGTGGATGGTAGCTTCTTGTGCATTGGGGATGCAAACAGATCTAGGTCTGGTTTCCCCCATTTTTGCGCTATCATTCTGAATATTTGTGGACTCAATTGCCATTCGTGAAGATCCATGATGTTTCTGCTTAGGTCTGCCAGTGTGTTTTTCTCTCCTGGCAGGAATTGTGCCTGCAGATGAACTTGGTAGTTTAAAGCTGTGTTCCACAAGGTCATGGCTTGTTTGCAGACACCATAAACGAAAAGAAATCGCAACTGGTACCCTCTCAAAAATTACATTCCTGGGTGCAAGCTTGAATACAACTACCCAGATGACTTGCCTTATGCCAGAAAGGCGAATTCAATTGGTGACTTACTTCAAATAGGTGGCCACAAAAACCCTGCTATATCTGCAAGCCTTGGGGTTCATGGCCTCCTGCATTCTTCTAATTCCATATGCAAGACTGCATATGTAAAAAACTTCAGTGGTACTTAAAAAGTTTATGAAGTCAACATCACAGCCTGGAAACAATGATTCCTATCATACCTTGCCTGCAACTAGAGTTCCTATGGTGGGCAGAGGCCTGCCACCAAAACAAGGGACTGCCATTCACTCCACCCCCTGCCATCCAAACCCTAACTACAGACACATCAGACTATGCTTGGGGGGGGGCTCATCTGGCAGGAAAGGGCATTCAGGGCAAAAGGAGCTCAAATCAAATGCACCTTCTTATCAATCAGAAAGAGATGCTAGCTGTACAGAATGCACTGACAGCCTTCAAGGACAACCTTCATCCAGGACAATTAATGATAGACAGACAACACCACAGTTATTTGGTACATAAGTTATGTGGTACGTAAACAAGCAGGGGGGTACACATTCCTACCCCCTTTGCAGACTAGCCATGGCATTGTGGAACACTGCCTTGACCTACCAAATACAACTGCAAGCTCAATTCCTGCCAGGAAAGCTAAATACTCTGGCAGACAAACTAAGCAGAAGTCTTATGGACCCACACAAATGGAAACTGGAACCACAAGTTTTCAACATGTTGACATGCAAATGGGGGAGTCCAGACATAGATCTTCTTGCCTCACCTCAGGACTATCAGTTGGACAAATTCTGCACAAGAATTCATCACAAAAAAGCTTGGAAAGTGGATGCTCTGTCACTCAGCTGGAAAAACCTACCAGTCTATGCTTTTCCCTCTCTGCCTCTGCTCCCCAAAGTTCTACTAAAAGCCAGACAGGGCAAACAAAAAATGATTTTGATTGCTCCAGACTGGCCTCGCCAACAATGGTACCCACTCCTGCGCAATGTGGCACACCTTACTCCGTGGCATCTGCCTCAGACACCTTACCTACTGTCTCAGCAAAACTACCAAATTCTGCACACTCTGCTCCAAACTTTGAATCTTGCAGCATGGCTAATCATTTCATTTCACCCTTGGCATCCCTCAGCAAACCTGTGATGGGTGTCATTTTGGAGGCTAGAAGGCCTAATACTAAAAAATCTTATGCTGACAAATGGAAAAGATTCTGTGCCTGGAACCAATCCTAAGGAATAAGCACAGCAATGCCCAATATTCCTCAGATTCTGCAATACTTAACTGAGATGCTTCACAAGGGCCTATCTTTTTCTTCAATAAAAATCCATGCCTCTACCATTTCAGCTCATTACAACACAGAACCTCCCCTCTTCATAGGTTCATACTGGGCTATCTGCCCTAGGGCATTTATAAGCCTAGCCAGAGTGTGTATGGCTTTCGCCACCCATTTTAAATTAATTTTGCTATGCCCTTTTTCGAGGTTAGTATACTGTGCCTCTGTCTAACAGTGACACAGAAGTGATACCCGGGGTAAACCTACGATCTCCCATCCACTCATCAAGATTCCTCTTGAAGAGAGTCGATGAGGGACTCTGCCTAACCTGGACTGGGATTTTATTCCAGAGTGAAGGGAGCCTCTGGGTTATGAATCTGTCCCTCCAGCATGTCCTATTGATTTCAATGCTGAGGTTCAAGTCCCTCGAGCACATAGCTCGATGGGATTTGGATTTTCTGAGGTGCAGCATGTCCATTAATTCCGGGTTGGACATGGCTTTATACGTCAGGCACAGATCGCCTCTGAGCAGGCGGTATGCCACTGAATAGAGCTGGAGTTTCTTTAACCGGGCAGCATACGGCATCTCTTTGAGCCCCTTGATCCTCTTGGTGAGGTACTTTTGGGGTCTTTCCAGTTGCTGCAGGTGTCTGATAAGGTACATCCCAAAAGGGGCATTGTACTCAATTATGGGCCTAATGAGGGATGAGTAAAGAGGCACGATTACCTCCCCTGATCTAGATGTGAATCCTTTCATGATTAGGTGGGCTATATAAAATGTTTTTCTAACCACTTTGGCCACGTGGTTGTCAAATGAGAGATTGCAATCAACTTGGGTCCGCAGGTCCCTAATTACTTCTTCTGTACTTAATGGATTACCGTGTGTGTGGTAATTTGTGGGCACTTTATTTTTGCCAAAGGAGATGACTATACACTTTTTGGCGTTTAGCTTGAGGCCCTTTTGGAGGATGCTTGTGTCGGCTGGAGAGTCTATTATGGCGCCCAGTTTGCAGTCATCTGCGAACTTGGTCAGCCACAGTCCTTCCATGTTGGCCTGTACCTCCGAGAAATATATACCGAACAAGAGAGGTCCCAGGACTGAGCCTTGTGGGACGCCACTTGTAACTGGTTTGGAGTCTGACATGGCTCCAGCTATTCTAACCATGTGGGTTCTGTCCTTGAGCCAGTTTGCAACCCATCTAGTGACATAGGGGTTTATATTTAAGATGGTGAGCTTATCTATAATGCCCGAGTGAGGTATTGTATCGAAGGCTTTTGCGAGGTCCAGGTAGGCTGTGTGGACCACCTTCCCCTTGTCAATGGCCTTGGTGACTGTTTCAAAGAAATCGACAAGGTTTAAGAGGCAGGATCTGCCCTTAACAAAGCCGAACTGGCTAGGATCCAGTGTCTGTATGTCCCCAATATCTTTATTTATAAGGTCCATGATGATCCTTTCCATAGCTTTGCAGACCAAGCTAGTGAGACTTATGGGGCGATAGTTTCCAGGATCCGTTGAGGCACCACCTTTGTGGAGAGGGACCACTGTTGCTGTACGCCACTCTTTGGGTACATATCCTGTAGTAAGGCTGAGATTGAACAGTAGTTTTATGTTTGGGTTTAGCTCTTCTTGGAGATCATGTAGGACGCAGCCCGGGACACCGTCTGGTCCCATTGATGCTGTGCTTCTTGCTTTGGAGAGGGCAGCTCTTACCTGAGCATCTGAGATGTCAGGGGGGCAGCACTCTGCTGGGATAGATATTAGCCCTTTTGGTGGGGAGGGGGGGGGGGAAGTTTGCGCTGAACCGGTCAGCTAGGATGTTGGCAATGTCTGTGGGTTCGGTGTATTTTTTGTCATTTTGGACTAATTCTGAGCATATCTCGGAATTCCCACCCAGGTTCCTAACATAGTGTCCTGTGCAATTTTTCTCTCGAAGCTGGCCTTAGATGATTTTGAGTGCCCGTAGTTTTTTGCTAATACTGATCAGAGATGCCTTCCCTTTTTGGGATTTTGCTCTCTCATTTAGTAGCTTTCTCCTTCTATTGTATAGTTTGTTTATGGCTGAGGTCCACCAGACAGGACGTCTGCCTTTGGAGGATTGGGTCTTGGTTTTATTTGGGATTGCATGATCCATGCATTCCTGAAGGTGTTCATAGAATGCGTTTATAAAGGATTTTGCAGTCTGGGCCGTATTATCCACAGGTCCGGGGGCTTTGAAGGATTCCACCTCGGTTTTGAGGAGTGTAAAATTTGCTTTCGAGAAGTTTTTCACTGTGGTTTTCTGGGCATGGGGTGGGGTCGGGATGTGAATATCCAGTGAGATTAGTTTATGGTCTGATACCAGTGAGGGATACACTGGAGCATAGAGTCCCCATGTTGGTGATGATCAGGTCCAGTATGTTTTCCTCTGTTGTGCGAGTGGTAACAAGTTGTTCCATAGCATTTGAGCTTATAAATTCTAGGAACCTTTGGGCTAGGGTGTTGGAGCTAGAGTAATGCTCCCAGTCTATGGTTGGGTAGTTGAAGTCACCCAATATAATGGTGTTTGGAGAGACCTTCATATTTTCCAGTGTTCTCAGGAAGGCCGAGTGGGGTTCCTGGGTTTGGGAGGGTGGTCTGTAGCAGGCTATAAACTGGAAGGTAGTTTTACCCACTGTTAGTTGCACATGGATAGTCTCCGATGCTTCGTGCTGTGCCACCAACCTGGAGGTGTGGGTATCTTTGACGAATATTGATACTCCCCCTCCTTTTGTGGTTCGGTCCAAGTTTTGGGGCCGAAAAACATGGTATGAGGTACAACCTGGTAGTGCTGGGGTGCTCTCGAGAGCCTTGAACCAGGTTTCTGTTACTGCACAGATATCGATGTTCTCCATGCTAAGGAGAGTTTCGAAAAGTGCATCTTGAGGTTTAGACTTCTGGCATTGAGTAGCATTACTCTTAGTTTCCTATCCCTTGTGATACCTATGGAGGTGGGTTTGTCTTTTGAGCCTTGCCTAAAAAAGGCGCTATGGGGGTAGCAAGAGCCTTTGCCAATATCCGAAAGCCCAGGGGTGACGGGTGCAAGCCGTCCCTAGCGAAGCATCGTGGCTTGTCGAGCATGTCATCCCAGGCTGACAGGCATTGGATCCCCTTTGAATGACACCAATACTTAAGCCAGTTGTTGAAATTGATAATCTTGTCTTCATACTGTGGCATCATTCTTGGTGAGGGTAAGATGCTACTCAAGGTCAGGGTCATACCGGCCTGGGCTACATGCTCAGAGAGCTCCTCTGTCTCTCTCCATGCACTCCAGGGAGGTATGTCTCAGGTCATTCACACCAGCATGGACAATGACCGAGTCATATTTGTACTTGCCTTGGAGTGACCTGAGTGCTTGTGTTATGTGGCAGATCCCAGCGCCCGACAGGCAGCTCACCATGACCTTCTCCTTGTTCAGCCTGGTGAGTGGGACGTCAGTATGCCTGATGATAGTCACCTATTACAAGTGTATCAGATGTGTTGTTTAGCCTTAAGGGCTGTGACTGTTCGGCACACTGGCTTTGTGAGCTATGTGTTGCACGTGTTTTGTTTTGGGGTAGCGGTTGCTTGGGTGTCTGCTTTGGAGGTCTCTGCTGCTTAGGCAGATTTTTATTTAGAGCCTCCAAGTATGTTTTTGTGTGCTTGTGTTTGGATGTCCTTCAAGGATGCATCTGCAGTCCTTACAAATGGGTTGTCCTGTCGTCAGGCAGCCCTTCGGTCGGCCGGATTCCAAAGTCTGGGTCTGGCCTCGGCTGGTGTCGCACTTCACCCGACGTCATAGCTGCAGTTATTCGGGTATAAAGGCATCAGCCGACGCCATTTTCCTCAGTGTTTCTTGCCCCAGATGCCAGGTGCCCTCTTGGAAGGCTAAATTTGGATAAATGCCAATGATTCCAAATAGTAGAGAGCAAACACAAAAAATAAGCATGTATGTACATATATACAAACAAGTACACCATAATAGATCCCCCCCAAGCTAGCTGAAGGCTGGCAAATACCCTAGGAGTACCTCAGAGGGGAAGGTGGGTGGGTAATCCTGACTGCAGATGCATTCCTATCGGACATCTACATTTATGGTAGGTACAAAAAGTACAGTTTTGTACCTACCATAAATGTAGATGTTCGAAGATCCACATTGCTGCAGTCCTTACTTATGGGTAGTCCGCTGTCCTCGGTCGGCCCGAATACCAAAGTATTAGGCTGACGTCGGTCATGGGCGCTTAGTTCTGACATCAGAGCGACAGGGTATAAAGGCGCATGACCGACGTCATATCCTCAGTCTTTTCTTGCCCCAGATGTCAGAAGGCCAAACCAGAAAGGCCACAGCCAAAAACAGAATACCTCCCAAAAACATGCCCAACAACAACCATAACCTAAAGCATAACACCAAGTCTAACTACAGTGGGGAAGGAGGGAGGGTAAATTGGACTGCAGCAATGTGGATCTTCGAACATCTACATTTATGGTAGGTACAAAACTGTACTATGTTCTTCATCTCACATTGCTGCAGTCCTTACTTATGGGTAGAATCCCAAAGCCACGGGAAAGGGAGGATGGTAAAAATCATAAAGCATTAGGGGCCGCTAAAATGCCCTGTAAAATTGCAGTGGCAAATCCAGCCCTAGACTTAGAATAAAGAGGAAGGTGGTAATGTTTAGAAAAGGTATGCACTGAACTCCAAGTAGCTGCCTCCAAAATGTCTTTTGTAGCTACCCCCCTTAGAAAGGCCGTAGAAGTAGCAGTAGCCCTAGTGGTATGAGGCCTGATTCCAGCAGGAATCTCCTTACCATGATGGGAATAACAGAAAGAAATACAAAACCCAATCCATTTAGAAAAAGTTTGTTTCGAAACAGGTTTACCCTGTGAACCCAAAGCAAAAGAAACAAACAATTGCTGAGACTGTCTGAACTCTTTGGTTCTACTCAAATAATAACGCAACTGCCTGTGAATATCCAAAGTATGCAAAATTTTCTCCCCTTTATTTTGGGGGTTTGCATAAAAAGTAGGCAAATGAATAGTTTGATTTAAGGCCACACTAGAAACCACCTTAGGCATAAAGGAAGGATTAGTACGCAAAGATACCCTATCCTTATGAAAAATCAGGAAAGGCTCCACTGCCATGAGGGTCTGTAATTCAGAAACCCTTCTTGCAGAGGTAATGGCCAACAAAAAAGCAGTTTTCCATGACAAATACTTTAACTCGGCAGTAGCTGCAGGCTCAAAAGGTTGTAGAGTAAGTTTTTCCAACACAAAATTGAGATCCCAAGCAGGAGTAGGAGCTCTACGTGGGGGTCTTATATTCTTTGCCCTCTAAGAAATTGCTTAAACCAAGGATGAGAGAACAAAGGAGGGTCACAATCATAGTGAGCAGAAATGGCTGCAGCATGGACCTTTATTGAGGAGAAAGACAAACCCTTGTCCAACAACTCAGTAAGATATTGAAGAGCAACACTTAAATCAGGTTTGGAGACATCAAAGTCCTTTCCTTTGCTCCAAATAAACACCTCCTCCATTTATCAGCGTAAACTTTCCTGGTACTAGGCCTCCTGGCCTCCAAAATAACATTCAAAACTTGTTGTGGAAGCTGAGACCCTCCAGAGTCTAAACCAGAATATGCCAGGCTGTTAGATGTAGAGACTGAATCTTGACATTGAGGAAGTGACTGTCCTCTTGTGACAAAAGGTGCGGAATCAAAGGCAGAGGCCATGGAGGTTCTCGTACTAAGCTCCTCAGTAGTGGGTACCAGTGTTGTCGAGGCCAATCCGGTGCTATCAAAATCATGGTTGGCTTGTCTTGTCTGGCCTTCAAGAGTACCTTGGGAAGAAGAGGCAAAGGTGGAAAGGCATATACATGCAGATTGTTCCAACTGAATGATAGAGCGTCCACCTTCCAAGCTGTGTGATGAAACATTTTTGTGCAAAACTTTGGCAACTGGTAATTTAGTGGAGAAGCGAACAGATCTATGTCTGGAGTTCCCCATAACACTGTCAACTGTTGAAATACATGAGGATCCAATTTCCATTCATGAGGATCCACTATTTGTCTGCTCAATACATCTGCTAAGGAGTTCTGTGCTCCTGGTAGAAACCTTGCCTGAAGATTGAGGTGTAGATTGAGAGCAGTTTCCCACAGAATCATCGCTTGCCTGCAAAGAGGGTAAGAATGGGTTCCCCTGCTTGTTGATGTACCACATGACAGTAGTGTTGTCTGTTTGAATCAACACCTGCCCTGGGTGAAGTAAATCTTTGAAAGCCATCAATGCAAACTGGACTGCTAACATTTCCTTCAAGTTGATATGCAAATGTTGGAGTTTGACAGGCCACGTGTTTTGCACCCATTTTCCATTGAGGTGTGCTCCCCAAGCCTTGTCCGAGGCATCTGTCGTTAGAATTTGACTCGCCTCTGGCCGGGTCACAGAGAGTCCCTTGTTTAGGTGACTTTCCTGAGCCCACCACAAAAACTCCTTCCGAATGCAAGGTATTATCTGAATGACAGTGTCTAGATCTTGGCAGTGCTGTGTCCATACATTTTTGAGATACCATTGAAGCTTCCTCATATGCAATTTGGCATTGGGAAGCACCAGAATACAAGATGCCATGAACCCCAAGGCTTGAAGGACTGTCCTTGCAGTCAGCCTGGACCGTAGAGGCATTTGATGGAAATAAAGAGAAAGGCTTCTTTGTTTGTCCGGGGTCAAAAAGGCCATCTGGGAAGCTGTATTCAGTCTCACACCCAGAAAGCACCTGTCCTGAGAGGGTACTAGACTGGACTTTGTTTCGTTCACAGAATACCCTAGGCATCTTAACACTGCCATCACATACTGTAGATGATGAAGAAGTTCGTCCTTTTCTTGTGCCATAATCAGGCAATCGTCCAAATAAGGATAAATCTGTATTCCTCTTAGTCTGAAAAATGCTATCACTGGAGCCAGAACCTTTGTGAACACTCTGGGCAGTAGATAAGCCAAAGGGCAATGCAGAGAACTGATAATGTAAATTTCCAGCCAAAACGCAGGTACCTCCTGCAACTGGGCCTGATAGGAACATGAAGGTAAGCCTCTTTGAGGTCTAGAGTAACCATCCAGTGATCTTTTCCCAACAGAGGTAAAAGTTGTTGTAAAGTCAGCATCTTGAACTTTGGAATGTCCAGGTAAGTGTTGAGGAGAGATAAATCCAAAATTGGTCTCCACGTGTTCCCTTTATTTGGAACTAGAAACAGGCGAGAATAAAATCCTAGGCCCACTTCTGACAGAGGAACTGGCTGTATAGCTCCTAGTTGAAGAAGTAAAGAAATTTGTCTGCGAGCCTCTATCCTTTGCCGAGGAGGGACGTCTGGCATGCCTTTGAAAGAAGGCAAGGTATGGAAATAGAACTTGTAACCTCGGTTTATAATGTCCAATACCCATTTGTCCTGGGTGACTAAATGCCAGTTTTGCTTGAAAAGAGCCAACTTTCCTCCTAAAGGAGCTGCCAGGCAAGAAGAATCTGGCAGCTGAAAATGTAGGTCATTGGGCCTGTTTACGAAAGGACTGGCCCCTGCCCTCACCAGCAGATTGAGCAGGCGAACTCCATTGTCTCGGCCTGAAAGTACTCTGAGCTCTGCCCCTACCATGTCTAGATCTACCCCTAGACTGAGAATCAGAAGAAGGGTACGTCCACCCCTTAGTAGGCCAATTTCTACTAAACTTTGGAGGTTGTACCTGCAAAAAATCTTTAACAGTCTGCATAGACTTAGCCTTGTCTTCCATTTTCTTTAAGACTGACTCCACAGGAGGACGAAACAAAACTTCAGACTGTAAAGGGGCATCCAGAATTCTAGACTTAACATGCTCAGACAAATTCTGATCCTTAAGCCAGGCGTGCCTACGAATAACTGAACCAGTGGCAGCCACCCTGGAAGAAGCCTGTAAAGCATCAAAACCACATTGCAAAGAGTGTTTACCCACCTGTTCAGAAACATGCACTAAATCCTGCAATTCTTTACACTCTATGCCCTCTGCCAAAGCATCTACTTTAGACCTTAGCTGAGAAAGGAGGAAATTCTGATACTTCAACATATGAAACTGGCAGTTCAAAGCTCTCATTGCTAAAGTAGAAGAGGTATACACCTTCTTACCCCATCTATCCAAAGCTCTAGCTTCCTTATCCAGAGGAACCGGATTCTTAACAACAGAGGCTCTAACACCCTTAGGCCCCTGACTAATAGTTTCTGGGTCCGCCCTGGGACTCTTATACAGATATTTATGAGCCTCAGGCACCCTGTAATACCTGTCCGGTTTAACTGGGGCAGGAGGCACAGAATCTGGATTAAGGGAAGCTTCTGAAAGAAACAACATCCAAAACCGGAGGTATAGCTAAGGGTCTATGCTGTGGTAAAAACAAGAACTCCCTAAGTCTCTTCCGTGAATCAGAGTAATCCTGTCCCTCCCACTGAAAATGCTCCCTCATGGAATGCAGAGTTTCTGAA
This sequence comes from Protopterus annectens, assembly GCF_019279795.1. NCBI lineage: Eukaryota > Metazoa > Chordata > Ceratodontiformes > Protopteridae > Protopterus > Protopterus annectens. The sequence goes on along the minus strand of NC_056739.1, from coordinate 1,093,200,604 downwards.
AATGAAAAATCCTCTGGAGGAGAAGCAGAAGGAGTGGAATCCTCAGCATCAGAATCAGAGTAAGGAGGGAAATCGTCTTCAGCAGAAGACTCTGAATCATCTGAGGCCTGCCCCAAACTTTCCAACTCTGGCTCCATCCTGGGCCTTTTATCAGGAGGGGGAATAGAACCTCTAATTAAAGTAATCAAATCCTCTGCCATTTTAAGCATGTGCTTTTTAGGCACAGACCCTGAAGAACCAGAACTGACACCAGAGGAAGGCAAGACAGACCTGCCCTTAGAAGGAGCCTTAGAAACAGTAGCAGAAGGCCTAACCACCTTAGGCATAGAAGGGAGAATAGTAACCTGAGAGGCCCCTTCAGCCTGACCTGCCTCCTGAGAGGCCACATCCTGTAAAATCAAAGTTTCCCCCTGGGACTCAACAGAAACTTCAGCCAGATCCACCTGTTCAGCTGTAGCTTCTAAAGGTCCGGCGTCCGAAACGGACGAATCATCCTGCCTAGGCTTTAAAGATTTGTCTTTGCGCTTCTTAGTAGAAGCAGGCGTCGGAACATCCGACGGCATATTATAAGTACACCTCTTGCCAAAGACTAACCTAGCGCAATCTAACCTCCGTTTTATAGTGCGCTTATTAAACCTAGCACAAAACTGACACCCGACTACGTCGTGCTCCGGTCCCAAACAAGGAATACAAAGCGAGTGATAATCCCTATGCGGTATCCGTTTCCCACAAGAAATACAATTATTCACTTTTTCTGACATCCGGTAAGTAACTGAGGCAAGAAAAACAAAATATTCCCAACGGGTACTTAGCCAACTTGGTATCGGTCTGAAACTCCGAAAATTTCAGAACGCCGAACGGCACTTGCAACGCTGCTTCTGCATCGGACCATGCGGCAAAAAAGACTGAGGATATGACGTCGGTCATGCGCCTTTATACCCTGACGCTCTGATGTCAGAACTAAGCGCCCATGACCGACGTCAGCCTAATACTTTGGTATTCGGGCCGACCGCGGACAGCGGACTACCCATAAGTAAGGACTGCAGCAATGTGAGATGAAGAACATCTGTACTATGTCCTTCAAGGATGCATCTGCAGTCCTTACAAATGGGTAGAATACCATAGCTAAACAAGGGGAGGAGGAAAGAGTAGAGATTATGGTGTAGCTAGGATCCCTTGCAAAACAGCAGTGGCAAAACCTGCTCGGGATCTAGAGTATAAAGGTAAATTGTAATGCTTGGCAAATGTATGCATGGAGGTCCAAGTAGCAGCCTCTATAATGTCCTTGGTAGCCACTCCTCGTAAGAAAGCTGTGGTAGTGGCTGTAGCCCTTGTGGAGTGAGGCCTGATGTTCTCTGGAGTTTTCTTTCCATGGTAGGTGTAACAAAATCTAATGCAATTTCCTATCCATTTGGAGATTGTCTGTTTTGAAACTGGTTTTCCTTCCTTTCCTGTGGCATATGTTACCAGAAGCTGGTCAGTTTTCCTATTGGACTTAGTCCTGTCCAGGAAGTAGCGTAACTGTCTGTGTACATCCAGGGTATGCAAAAGTCTTTCTCCCCTGTTCTGTGGGTTTGGGAAGAATGTAGGTAGGTGGATAGCCTGATTTAATGACACTCTGGATACCACCTTAGGCATAAATGTAGGATTTGTTCTCATGGACACTATCTTGATGGAAGATCAGGAAGGGTTGCACTGCCATTAATGCCTGTAGTTCAGAGACCCTTCTTGCTGAAGTTATTGCCAGCAGGAAAGCAGTCTTCCAGGATAAGTATTGTAATTCTGCTGTTCCTGCTGGCTCGAAAGGAGGAAGTGTCAATTTTTCTAGCACAAAGTTCAAGTCCCATGCTGGCAATGGTGGTTTCCTGGAAGGTTTTACATTTTAATTCCTCTCAGAAACTGTCTGAGCAGGGATGAGAGAAGACAGGAGGATCCAAGCTGTATTGTGCTGAAATAGCTGATGCATGTATCTTGATGGAAGAATAGGACAGGCCTGTGTGGAAGAGCTCTGCCAAGTACTCCAGGATGTTGGCCATGTTTACCAGAGTCACATCTTCTCCTTAGCAGTACTCCAAATGAGATATCTTTTCCATTTTGCTGCATAATTCTTTCTTGTTGAAGGTCTGCGAGCCTCCAGGATTATGTCTTTAACCCTTTTGGATAAATTTGGGTTAATTGCTGTTATGTAATGTTCCAGGCAGTTAGCTGCAGAGTTTTCAGGTTTGGATGCAGGATGTTGTAGTTGTTCTGTGTTAACAGTAATGGGATCAGGGTAGTGTCCATATTTGTTCCCGAGACATGCTCCTCAGCAATGGGTACCAATGTTGTCTTGGCCAGTCTGGAGCTATCAGGATGATCCTTGGACGGTCCTCTTTGATCTTCAGAAGCACCTTGTGCATCAAAGGAAGTGGTGGAAATGCGTATGCTGTCAGGTTTTTCCAACTGAAAGATAGGAGTCCACCTTCCAAGCAAGTGGGTGGTACGTCCTTGTGCAGAATTTCTTTAGCTGGTGATTGAATGGGGATGCAAACAAGTCTATTTGTGGTAATCCCCATTCCCTTGTGATGGCTTTGAAGATGTCCGGATGAAGCATCCATTCGTGGGCATCTGTGGTTGCTCTGCTTAATATGTCTGCTAGAATGTTTTCTTTTCCCGGTACAAAAATTGCTTGTAACTGAATGTTGTAGCTCAGGGCCACATCCCATAGGTCCAGTGCCAGCCGGCATAGAGGATATGAATGGGTGCCTCCCTTTTTGTTGATGTACCACATAACTGTGGTGTTGTCTGTCCTTATCAACTGACCTTCTTGGAGAAATGGTCTGAATGACTGGATTGCCAATTTTACTGCCAGCATTTCCTTTAGATTTATGTGTAGGCAGCTGGTCTTGAGTCCATAAGCCTTGTATGCACTTGCCCAGCATGTGTGCCCCCCAACCGAGGTCTGAGGCATCTGTCGTGATGGTTTGGCTTGGTTGGCTGTTGCAGAAGGGCAATCCTGTGTTTGATTGACAGGCCTGAGCCCACCATAGGAACTCTTGTTTCAGGCATGGGATTATTGGGATTTTGGTTTGTAGGCTGTGCTTGTGTTGGGACCACAAATTCCTTAGGTACCACTGTAGCTTTCTCATATGCAGTCTGGCATGAGGGACCAGAATTATGCAGGATGCCATGAAGCCTAGAGCTTGCAGTACTTTTCTTGCAGTTAGGTGGTTCTGCTTTGTTAATGCCAAGAAGTAGAGAGGTAGTTGCTCTTTCTTTTCTGCAGTTAGGAATGCCATTTGTTTTGATGTGTTCAGCTCTGCACCCAGAAAGGTTATTCTTTGGGATGGAATCAGCCTTGACTTTTTTATATTGACTGTATATCCCAAGGCTTGCAGCAGGTAAATGACTCTTTGTAAGTCTTCTGCTAGCTTGCTTTTGTTGTCCGCTTGTATCAGGCAGTCGTCCAGGTAGGGATAAATTTGGATTCCCTGAAGTCTGCAATGAGCAATTACTGATGCCAGGCATTTCGTGAACACTCTGGGCAGTAGATAAGCCAAAGGGCAATGCTGAAAATTGATAATGCTCTGATCCTGCAAGAAATCTGAGGTATCTTCTGCAAATTGGTCTTATGGGGACGTGCAGGTATGCCTCCTTGAGATCTAGAGTTACCAGCCAAGACTCCTTGCCCAGCATGGGAAGAAGCTGCTGTAGGGTCAGCATTTTGAATTTTGGAACAATAAGGAAGGTGTTTAAAGCGGACAGGTCTAGAATTGGTCTCCATTTGTTTTCTTTTCTTGGTACCAGGAAGAGCCTGGAGTAAAATCCCTTTCCTTGCTCCATAGATGGTACCTTTTCCACAGCTCTCATTCTTAATAGCTGAGATATTTGTTTTAGAGCTTCTGTCCTTTGAGTAGGTGGTAGGTCTGGCATTCCTCTCTTCCCTGGTAGAGTATGGAAATGGAACCTGTAACCTTGGTCTATAGTTTGCAAAATCCTTGGAAACAGATACCGCTCATTCCCTGCCTTCAACAGGAGTTTATGGTGGGCACAGGCATGTCACCTCAACAAGGGTCAGCCTTTCTCATTTTACCCACAGCCAGGCAAACTATGACAACAGATGCTTCAGACTATGCCTGGGGAGCACACATGGCAGGACAGTGCATTCAGGGCAAATGGACTACAGATCAAAGGCATCTGCATATCAATCAAAAAGAAATGCTAGCAGTACAGAATGCCCTAACAGTTTTCAAAGACCTCTTACACCCAGGACAACTAATAATAAAGACGGACAATACCACAGTAATGTGGTACATAAACAAGCAAGGGGGCACACATTCCTACCCTCTATGCAGGCAAGCAATGACCTTGTGGAACACAGCACTGTCTTACCAGGTTCAATTACAAGCACAATTCCTGCCAGGAAAGAAAAACACATTGGCAGACGACCTAAGCAGAAACATCATGGATCCACACGAGTGGAAACTAGATCCACAAGTATTTGCAATGATAGCTCAAAAATGGGGACACCCAGACATAGATCTGTTTGCAAGCCCCCAAAACAACCAACTTCAAAAATTTTGCACAAGGACATTCCATCCACAAGCTTGGAAAGTGGACGCCTCTCATTCAGTTGGAAAACATTAACAGTGTATGCCTTTCCTCCACTGCCTCTTCTAGCAAAGGTACTGCTGAAA